>NC_056729.1:514658921-514916421 GCF_019279795.1 Protopterus annectens
ACCGACTCGATGCCTTGCCAGAGATCATCTTCATCAGTCACCCCTGGCATTTCCTCTGCTGGCCAAGGCTCTTGTAACCCCATAGTGCCTTTTAAGGCAGTGCCTCAAGGACATAGTTCCTGATGTAAAAACTCCATCTAAAAACAACCTCAAGGTTATGCTGCTAAATACTCGGAGTCTTAAGATGAAACTGCACTCACTGGACATTTGTGCAGTCACAGAGACCAGGTTCAAGGCTGTGGAGAGAACACCAGCCATACCGGGCTACACCTCCTTCCACACGTTCTAGCCACCAACCAAAGGCATGAAAACTGAAGGAGGCATGTATCATTATTCATTACAGATAAATACACCTCCAAATTGATGCAATATTAGAATTCCCAGGAGATAGTTCAGGTGCAATTAACTGTTGGTAGGACACCTATTCAACTCAATGCCATATACAGAACCCCCTCCATGAATCTAGTCACCCACTCAGTCTATTGGGATGTACTTGAGTCTATCAAGATACATCCAAACATTATACTGTTGGGAACTAGGCATCCATTGACTGGTTAATTTACTTATGGTCTAATTCACTTGCCCAAAGGTTCCCTGACTATGTTAACTCCAATGCCCTGGAGCAGCTTTTGACACCCACACAAGGCATGCCAACATGAAGAATCTGGTGCTTACCAATATGGGGAGTACTGTAGCTACCACAATGTGAGGTCTTCCCTACTGAGATCTGACCACAAATCTGCATCACTCAAAGTAAGTCAGTATCTTCCCTGCCCCCCCCCCCACAGCAACTAAACTGAACAACTTCTCCAAAACAGACTATAAGCTCTTACAGTAGGGGATAATTAGCTTTACTGCACCTCCTCCCTCAGATGGGACCGGCAACTATGCCAAGTCATATACCAGGGCTGAAAACAAACACCTGCATAACTGCATTGAATTGGCCATACCTGATAGGACCAAAACAAGCCCCTCAAGGAAGAGCAGGACTTGCTGATGGCCCTCAATGGCAAAGTACGAATCCAAATTAGCTTCCTCAACTAAGGGGAACCTTAAGGCATTCTTTAGTTACATCCTTAACCTAAAAGAAAAGGTCCAGACTTGTGCCCAAATGATAAGTTTATGATACCTTATATACTTTGCCTGTGGACAGCGCTAACCTGTTAGCTGACAGGTTCTGTGAAAACTGCACCACAAGTACGCCAGGACAGCCCCACCATACTGTCCTCTACCTTGTATCTGTAAAGAGCAGGTCATATATGACACCAAGGTAAAAAAAAAAAAGAAAGTAAACATCTGTGGGACCTGATAACATCCCTGGTTGTGCTCAACATGAGCTCAAAAATGAAATAGCAACACCACTGGGTACTCTTTTCAATCAACTAACTACTACAATAAATTTGTTTTTTTATTTAATTGTCTTCCCCTTTACCTGGGGTGCATTTAGTATGTGTTGCCTCACATGAATACTGACTGGCATGCTGGCTGTAAGCTCTCAACAGAATGTTTCAGTAGTAAAACTAATTTACTGTCAAGTGTTTAGCCAGTATCTGATGTAGAACTTTATTTTCTAGTTTGTAATGTGGCCAAATGATTACAGATTGAAGTCCAAAAAGAATGGCCAGTACCATGAACCAGTAACCTAATGATTATGGCGGGATTGTTGTTATGTGCCCCTATTGGGCAGTATGTACCTGCCATGAAGCCTAGCAGCAGCTACTGGCCGGCCAGTGCTCAGTTGCCCAGCATGGGTTACCTGGGAAAGCAAAGAGCAGGTCATCTGTGCCCATTGACCAGGTTCAGGAAAATATGACAGCGGATGGGACACAGAAACTGTATCAGGTTGCAAGACAAAGACAAATAAGGTAGTCACACACCCTTCATAAGGGATGCCTGCAACAATCTGCTCGCCAATCCACAGGAAATAAAAATATGGAAACACCTTATAAATGAAGAAAAACTGCACATTGCCCTAGACACAGCTTAGGGGGCAAAAGTTGCAAGTTAGAAAAGTATAGGTGGTGTTATGAATTATACCTCTGAACTGTACAGATTTTTACAGAATGTTTAGATTTAGGCCTCATATTTTTGGTCTGTTTCTCATAAACTTGTGTTTCTTGGCAAATGGTTGGAAATTCATCGCAGATCGAAATCAAAAAATAAGGACAGGCAAATATTTAAGTTTCACATTGCATACCCATTAGAAAATTCTTGCTAATGCAAAACCTGTTATTGAATTTGTTTAACTGCTTTGTGTTGACATCCTCTGGAACAGTATCGTGGGTGTTTTCAGCAATATCTGTAAAATGTACTTTCTCCTAGGGAGGAAAATAGAGCACTTCACATAAACACTCATTTGCTACAGCACTGCAAACCATCAGTAGCAAAGCTTGCGCTGGGCATCAGTGGCCAGGCGCGCGTAGGGCATCAGTGGCATGCACCTTCACTGTCTACATCAGAATGTCAGCAGCATTGTTGCAAGAACATCTCTGCTTCTAACATCACAGGTTTAGGGGCACACATCCTCAGTTTGTATTATATTTAAATTATGCCAACCAGACTGTAATATGGTACACAGTACAGAGCCATAAGCACACAAACGAAAAACACCAGCAAATGTTGCATATTCTTTGCTTATGCAAGTCATGAATGGAAATTGTAATGCAAACTATCATCAGGAAAGCCAGTCAATATTTAAAAAAATTATAAAATAAGAGCTTCATGATGCAGTTGTAACACTGCAATCACTCTGATGAGATTAACTATTTTTGTTACTATGCAACAGATCAGTCAGACTTTTAATTCTGTCACTTAATGTTTGCTTTCTGGATTTCTTTCAGTAATACAAGGAACCAAACTGTCACATATGAAAAGAAGTATTTCTAAATAGTGGACCTTTCCTGATTAACACACACCTCCGTCTCTCATCCACACACAGTGCCTTCTGCATTCACACACTCAGGCATTCATCACTAACTGTCTTTCTCACACACACACACACACACACACACACACACACACACACACACACACACACACACACACACACACACACACACACACACACACACAGTTTATTCTGCATTCACACACACAGACATTCTGCTTTTACACACACACTGTTCATTTTACATGCATCGCTTACTCGCCCTCATACACACCACACACACACAAACACTCACACACATACACAGCCCGTTCAGCATTCACACGCACAGAGCTATGAACCAGCACACTACCCCGTCAGCAAATGCCCATAATAAATAAAAAACAAAAAACCCCCAAAAAACGAGCACTTCACTGTAATAAGCCGATCAATACATTGTAAGAGTTTGGCCTATTACAGTTTGACCTAAAGGTGACCCCAGCTCTTCCATTACAGGGAAATAAAGTTAAATAAAAAGTAGAGGATGATCCTTTTTTTTGGGAAGGCAAACTACATGGCCAGATGCATACCACACACCTCCATCTCTCATACACACACGGTGCCCTCTGCATTCACACACTCAGATATTCAGCACTCACTCACACACACACACACACACACACACACACACACACACACACACACACACACACACACACACACACACACACACACACACACCCCGTTCAGCATTCACACGCACAGAGCTATGAACCAACACACTACCCTGTCAGCAAGTGCCCATAATAAACAAAAAAAACAAAAAAAACCCAAAAAACGAGCACTTAATTGTAATAAGCCGATTGATACATTGTAAGCGGTTGGCTTATTACAGTTTGACCCAAAGGTGACCCCAGCTCTTCCATTAGAGGAAAATAAAGGCAAATAAAAATAGAGGATGATCCTTTTTTTTTTTTTTTAGAAGATAAACTACATGGCCAAATGCATACCAGATGTATACCACACACAGTGCCTTCTGCATCTCATCCACACACACAGTGCCTTCTGCATCTCATCCACGCACACAGTGCCTTCTGCATTCACACACACAGGCATTCATCGCTAACTCTCATACACACAGTCCTTTCCACATTCTCACAGACATTCTGTTTTCACACACATACTGTTCATTCTTTCATGCATCGCTTACTCTCTCTGACACACACACACACACACACACACCCCATTCTGCATTCAGACATACAAATGTTCTGCTTTCATGCATGCATTCACTAACCCACATGCAATCGGCACAAGAAACCCACTCATACACACATAGACACACACCACAGCATGACCAAGATACTATCACCTTTAAATATTGTCAGCCTTGATCCAAAAAGTTGTGGATCGCATGCGAATCGGGGGCAAAAGTATTAAAATAGTGGTAGACATGGCACAATTAGACTTTGTAAGCTTCATAAAAAATCCATGGTAATGCAAAAAATGTTATCCTATTAACTTGGTAAAATTGTACGAGCAACTGGAGGGACAGATTTGTACGGAGTAAAAAGATTATATAGTCAGCTTACCAAAAAGTTTGTGGGGGTGATGAGAGTTTTCAAGCCCTTCCAGATGCAGTTTCAGTAAAGGATATTCTAGTTCCGATAATATTTTCAGTCCTGAAGGAAACAGTGCTCGTACTACAGTTCCACAACAACAGCTAATGTATAGCAGCTGTTTACTGGGCAGCCCTTGAAAATGTCTATGTCACAGTGTGAGAGGAACATCAGGACAGGGGGACTACTGATTTGACTGTATCGAAGGTACGTCATGCAGGTGGAGGCAAATTCCACCTGAAAGCATGCGATACAAAAGAATGGGGGGTGGGGCTCCCTGCCGTACGCTTAGGAAGGGGGGAAATATAGGACTAAGAAACTTTTTAGTGCATTCCTGTAACAGCAGGTGGCTAGGCTGATTTTACAAGGATAAAAGACAACTAGCATTTGAGTTTGAATGTGTTTGAGCCCGGAGTTTTCCTTTAATATAGTTCATTACTCTTTTTTTTATATTTATCTGTAAGACCATTCAGATTGAAAGACACAGAAAGCATAATTTTCTTATATAGTTACTCTTGCCACCTTTTATGTATAACTTCTTTTTTGTTAAATGTCTAGCTCCAACTTTTATGTTGCATGCATATACTGTCCGGCAGGTTCGTCTTTTATACAGTTGTTTCTTGTCATATACATTTGAGCCTATGCCACATCTTACATAACTTTTTTTTTTTTTTGAAAGCCGTCAAACAGAACAAACAACCCCCAACCCCCCAAAACCTATTAACTTAATAATAACACACAAAACTATGTGCATATTCAAATATTCAAGTTTTTGATTCCTAATAAGAACAAAAGTTCTAAGTTTATAGCCACACAAGCAGACTAGAGTTAACCAAAAAGAAAGGTTAGTCATGCTGAGATGCATGGTACAGTCTGTGCTGTTAGTAAGTGCTATTTGAGTTTTGACTATCTTTATAGCTCTCCCAGCTGAGAAAATACTTGAATGCTTTCAGTAAACACTTTCTTGAAGCCATTACTCATTATCAAATTGTCTTCTAGTGACATGCAAACCAGACATAAAAGTGTTAAGGGTAACTTGTTTACCAGAAAAAAGCCTTATAATGTTCAATATTCTTTTTCATTTACATACTTTCTAATAAACTTGTTAGTGGATAACCCCTAGGGTCGTAACCCTGTCATTTCCCTATGCAAGCGTGGGAAAAAGCACACTGATTTTTCTTTTGCCATACTCTCTTAACCAGACATCTCCTCCTCCCTTTTTTACATTGCAGTGCCTACATTTCTTAAAACTGAACAAAGGAAAAGAGAGAGGGGAGAAAAAAAGCCCCTGTTTATATTAGCATCCCCATTGCATATAAAAAAAACTGAGAAAACTTTACTTCAAGTCTAATTGGTTTTGTCTTATCTTTAAAGCCCTTCCAGCTGGGAAAACACCTGATTCCATTCAGAAAACATTATGCCCTAGCCAATTTACTTTTTTTTTCCTTTTTCCTCACCTAATCCCATTCCACCAGACTCTCTCCAGTTTCTCTATATCAGATTGTTTCCATGGAAACATGAAGATCAACTGCAGAATTCATAGGATCATAGGAAGTTACTAGGCTATTGACCCTGAGGCCCTTACAAGCCTAGCCAAGAACTTAGCCCATGTTCCAACAAGTCAACACCCTATGCCACTGTCCAGCATGGACACAGGTGGAATCCCAGGGGTATATTTTCTCTTCCCCATCCAGTTATCCAGGTTGCACTTAAAAAGGGTTAATGAAGTACTCTGCTTTACATGGAGAGAGAAGTCTATTCCCCAAAAGAGGGAGTCTCTGGGACACAAATATGTCTTGCCAACAAGTCCTATTGATGTCACAGACCAGGTTGAGGTTGCGTGTGCAGGTTACTCAAGTGGAGCTTGACTTACGGATATGCAACAGTCCCCTCGGAGAGGGGTCTGAAATTGCTTTGTATGCTAGACAGAGGTCACCTCTGATGAGTCTGTAGGAGACTGAGTAGAGGGATAGGGCTTTTAGCCTATCTGTGTAGGGTAGATATTTCAGGCCCTGGATTCTCTGGGTGAGGAACCTCTGTGGTCACTCCAGGTGCTGCATGTGCTTTGTGAGGTACATGCCGAAAGGGGCATTGTACTCAATAATGGGTCTTATAAGGGAAGAATACAGAGATGTTATGACCACCTTGTTCCTAGATGAGATACCCTTACAAATGAGGTGGGCCATGTAGGAAGTTTTCCGTACAACAGAGGCAATATGGTGGTCAAAAGTCAGTTTGCTATCAAGCTGGGTGCCCAAGTCCCTCATGACTGAGTGCATGCTTATGACCTTATTATCAATGTGATAATTTGTGTCACTCTCCCCAAAAGGGATAAGGATGCATTTTCTGGCATTCAGTTGAGGCCATGTTTCTGGCACTAGTCATTTGTTTGGTGAGGCCCTCTTGGAGGATGTCCACATCACTAGGGGAACTGATGACAGCACCCAGCTTGCTGTCATCTGCAAACTTGGTCAGCCATAGCCCACTGGATTTGGCCTGCACCTCTGAGAAATATATCCCGAACAGCAGAGGCCCCAAGACCAATCCATGGGTTACACTGCTTGTTACAGATCTACTACTTGAGGTGGCTTCCCCTATTTTGTCTAGGTGGGTTCTATCAGTCAGCCATTTTGCTACCCATCTGGTAACATATGGATTGATGCCTAGTTGAGAGAGTTTATCTATTACACCTGAGTGGGCAATAGTATTGAAGGCTTTGGCCAGGTCAAGGTAGGCAGTGTGCACCTCTTCCCCTTGTCTATGACCTTGGTGATTGTCTCAAAGAATTCGACCACATTTAACAGGCATGACCTCCCCTTGACAAAACCAAATTGCGTGGGATCAAGTGTCTGGAGATTGCCAATATCCTTGTTAATGAGGTCCATGATAATCCACTCCATGGCTTTGCAGATCAGGCTAGCTAGGCTGATCGGTCTATAATTTCCTGGATCAGTGGACGCTCCACCTATGTGCAAAGGGGTGACAGTGGCTGTCCTCCACTTATTTGGGGTGAAGCCTTTACTCAGGCTTTGGTTGAATTGGGTACCTAATGGTGCAACAAGTTCCTGCCTGACTTCGTGTAGGATGCAGCCTGGGATGTTATTGGGTCCCATGGAGGCTGTATTTTTTGTCTTTGAGTGGGCAGTGATGGCTTGCTCCCTAGAGATAAGGGGAGGGAGCAGGTACTGGGGATGTCCTGTTTCACTGATGGGGGGACAGAGGAGTGAAGTTTTCACTGAACCTGTCTGCCAGCAGGTTGGCTATATCTACAGCATTTATGTAAGTGGTGTCCTTGACCATCAGTTCTGAGCAAATCGGGATGCTTCCCTTGAGATTGCAGACATATGTGAAGAAGGCCTTATGATTGTCTTTAGTAGATGTGGCCAGCTTGGACTCGAAGTTTGCTTTGGTGGATTTCACTAGTGCTCTTATTTGTTTGTTCAGGCTAATGAGAGATTGCTTCCAATTAGGCACCTGCTCCTTCTTGGTCCTGGACAGGAATTATTTTTCCTTTTATTATAGAGTTTATTTATTGTAGATGTCCACCAGACAGGTTTACTCTTCCTTGAGGATGAGTATTTCATTTTGTCTGGTATTCCTGATTCTACTAGGTATACATGCATTTGCTAGAAAAAAAGCCTCATAATATTCAATTTTCTTTTTCATTTACTTGCACTCTCTTAAATCTAATTAATCTAAGGTCCTTAATACAGTCATTTTCCCATGCAAGAATTAAAAAATGCATATTAATATTAACTTTGTCATGCCTTTTTAACCAGGCTTTTTAAATATTTTTTTGATATTGCATTGCCTTTCAAAACTGTGCAAGAAGAGAGAAGAGGGGAGAAAAAGAAAAACAACAGCACTTGTTTACAATCGCCATTACACTTAAAAATAGTATGCAAAGAAAACCATGCACCACAAATACAGTACTATTAAGAAAAGAAAATGTTTACTTTACTTACAGTTAGCTTTCTCCCTTGTCTTCACCTCCTCAAAGCATTTTGCCAAACATTAATGACATGAAGTAGGGCATATACTTTAGAGTCCCCCACAAATCCAAGAAATTTTGAAAAAGTCCAATATTTCCAGATTTTCTTGTTCTGTCATATTTCACAAATACAGTTATTGCATTGTAATCCCACAGTGAGTTACTGGTTTTGTTGCTGTTCTCCATTGCCCAGATCCTGTCTCTGCTTCATGTCCACTGTAATCTCGATTTTTCTAGTCAACTCTCATGCTCCCTTCCTTCTCTCCACCATTTTCTGTTGAAATACTGGAAAAGGTTTCACAGGTACAGTCTCTGTGTTCTTTCTTACTAGAAGAACAAGAAGCAGAATCTCCTTCTGTTTTATAGCTCACTTTTTGTTGGACAAACTTTTGTATTTCCTCCTTAGCCTACACTTCATCAAAAAATTATTTTGTCCCTCCAGTGAAGAATACTTTAGACAGCTGGCTACAGCAGTTTGAATCTCATACCCACTTCTCAACATTCCCTGAATAGTGGAATTAATTTAATTCTCTTCTGGTTGGGGTACAGTGAGTACTCATTCTCCATAAACACTCTGCTGTCTCCCACTTTTAGTATTCTGTCCTTCTGCCATAGTTTTGTCAGAATCAACCACTTCTGCTGGTAGGATTGCATCTTTACTATTAAAAATCTAGGTTGCTTTCTTATAGCTAGGTTTGGAGCATACACACAATGTGCCCTTTCAACTAACAACGCCTGCAATGGAATACCAGTCTAGTTGCTTATTCGTGCTTTCATAAAATTAATGCATTCTGTTCCTTCCAGTTTCTCTGGTAGAGCTGAAAATCTCTTGTTTTCCTACATGTTCTGTCCTCTAACTCTATTATTTTTTTGAAACATCTCTTCCTGCGCAGTCTCATATTCAGCCAGCCTTTTTTTTCATTTTGATCTCTGATTTTTGTAGCTTTATCACCTCATCTGAAAATCTGTTTAAAGCTTCTTCTATTTTTTCCAGCCTTTTCTTGTTTGTGTTGATATACTCCATCAGTGTTTTGTTTTGTTTAGTTTAACCAGGTCTGTATGCAGCTGTCTTGTATCTTTCATTAGGTTATTGAAAGTCATGTCTGAAGGTTGCATTGCTTTTTGCTGAACAGCTGCAGAACTTTCCCCAGTCAGTGTTTTTCCTTACTTTTTGTAAGTGATTTTTTCTTCTGTATTTCTTTATTCCAGGCATCCAGGCAGCACACTTACTAGCCAGTTACTGATATTTACCCATAAACACAAGTCTAGTGGCCTTCCCTGTTGAGTTTATGTTTTCATACTGGGAGAGCTAGTAACAAGCTGTTACTCAGTGTGCAGCCATCTTGGAAGATTGACTTTCTTGTATGACATCATCAAATCTCATTATACAGAGCTCTCTCTTTATATATATACATATACATATACATATATATATATATATATATATATATATATACATATATATATATATATATATATATATATATATATATATATATATATATATATATATATATATATATATATATATATATATATCAATCTCTGTTTATATATTTATAAAGAGTAGTATTTTAATTGATTTGGTCTGAAGACATGTATTTGTATTCACATGAGATCTTACTCTACTTGTATTGTTTAATGCCAAATGTGGGTTTTAACTTTGTGTGTTATCCTATAAACCAACTAGTGCTAGGGCTGTATTCTTCCGTACAAAAGCTATGAAAGGGGAGATGAGAGTAAACAGTTCTTACTCCAGTCATACAACCAGGTCATAGAGCAAAATATGAATGTTTAGGGCAATGCATGCTTTTACTGTCATTGTAGAGAGGTAATAGGGTCTGGCAGGGGGCCATAGAACAGGGTAGCAATAGCACAGCTGTTCCTACATTAGGAGAGAAGCACATGCTAGTGGACTCATTCAGCTACAGTTCCAACCCTCTTCCTGAGCTGAGAATGAAACAGTCCTGTCTGATCTGGGTCTTTCAGGACTGAAGTGCCTGTGAGACTAATCTGTTCACTTAGCACAAGGATGTGGTTCTGTCTTCTTCTGCTCAGCCCAGTAGTGAAGGAAGGGTTGAGAGTGGATGCATTTTCCTTCGTTGGAAAGGAAAATTCCTCTTATTCCATAACTGTTAGCAAAATACAGTTATACTCTGAGGGTTGGGGGTGGGGGTTGTCCATTTCCTCTAAGTGGTAAGGTTTCCTTTATGGGCGGACATGTATTTTGTACTGCCTTTATTGCTTCATTAATTTAATTTGCATGTGATCCTCACCAACCTTGGGCACCTATTTGATATAGATCTCTTTTATTCCATGGTTATGGTACCTGTTTCTGATATTTCTGCACAGCATGATTTTGTGAAGAGCAAGACTGTGTCCCACCTCTGCATAGTCAAGCAGTTCCTAAAGGGGGGAGGAGTCTTCATTTTCACTGTCTTTTGAAGAATAATTCTCATTGGGATCTGAGCTTCATGACTGACATATTTATTTATTCTTTACTTGAATTAGCTGATTCCATGACAATGAAATTCATCTCTTAGAGGATGTTGTTTTTGGTAGATATGATCTCTGGCAGCAGGATATCTGACTTGTAGGATTCTATCTCTAGGTAAACCCTTATTTTGTCTTTTACAGAGATTAGGCATCCCTTAGAAATAGCCCATGTTTTCTCACAAAACTTATTTCAGAAATAATTTTGTCAATTAATTCATCTGTCTGTTTTCTTTCTGGAGACCGAATCCAGGTGGTAGAGTGAAAATTTTGTGAATATGCACTATCTGCTCAAGTTCTTCCTGTTTATGAAGATGGACCAGTTGCTGGTTTCCTTTGCTTTGTGTAAAAAAAAGTCTCACTGTGGTTAAGTAAACCTTATCAAACCAGGGTGCTAAATGTACTTTTTTTGCCATCAGGAGGCTAATCATCTAGTAGAAATGAAGTTGTCAAAAGTCATTCCACCAGGATTGCCGCTGTGCCTAGTGCCTCTTTCAAGAATGTTTCCATTGTGGACATCTCTGCTGTGGTCTCCTTATCTGTTTGCACCATAACCCAGTATTATTGCTTGGACCATGATTGCAGGAATCTGGTCTTGTTTGGCATCTTTGTGCTTCTGAATTTCGGCTTTTGTTATTCTCTCAGTTCCAGCCTCCAAGATGAGTTTAATTTACATTGTTTTGGAATTCTTCCCAACTGCTAACCACTGTAGTGGCCATTCAAAGTCATATGGAACAGACTTATACTCACAATATCAGATGCCATCAACAATAGGGGTTTGTTGTGTTCTGTGCTTGGAAAAAAATCTTCATCAGGTATCAGTTGTTGGCTTTTCTTATAGGTTGGGTCAGCATATATTTTTTGTATTCTGTGGACTGGTAGTAGGTATGCCTATATACCAAATGTTTTCCACTACAGATGTATTTCTCACATCTGGTGAGTGAATATCTGCCATTTAGTTGTTTTGTGAGACTTAATAAAGGTTGGCAATTGTTTAATGGATTATGGGAGGATGTTACCAGATGACTTTGTGGAAAAATCAGCAAGGAGGAAAAATGTAATGTTTTCTTCAGAGCTGCTAGATCAGGTTGCTGTGGAAGTATCTTATTTTCGGTTTTGTTTATATACTAATGTTATTTTCCTTCTTTTTTTCTCTCATTTTATTTCAGTATTGCTTTACTTAAAATGTATGTCTTCTGACGTTTAAAAAGTTCTAAGTTAGAAGAGAAAGAAAACCTTGTACTTTTTGTTTTATGGGGTTTACTGTAGGTAGGTACTTATCTTGTGAATTGTTGGAGTTGCAAGGCAACTGTCTTTAGAGCTGAAATTATCACAGCTATTAAGAGGAAACCCTGCTAAGTGAACTGCATGCTTTGGTCTGTTTTTTTGTGCTGTTGTTGTTTCTGTTTACCTTTCTCTCATTTTCTCATTGTTGCTTAATTTATAGTTTAATGTTTTTTGAGTTGTAAAACATTCTAGCCTAGGACAGAAAGCAAGCCTTACATTCCCTTGTCTTGAGGATTAATGCTTGTTGACAGTTTTTTTTTTGAATTGTGGGAGATGCAGGACAGCTGAACTGTGGCTATATTTGCAAGGGGGGATCCATTTAGAGTTTTCTTCAGAACCCTAGAGTAGATAGCTGTGTAAATGAATACTATTTTTCACACCTTTCACATACTCTTTCTTTTGTATTCTTGTGTCCGTTAGCTCATGTCCACTTTTATGCTACTTTAACTTCAGTAACTATTCCATACTAGCAGTTTATTTCTATCTTTCTCTCCCCCCCCTGTATGTTTTTGGAACAGCATGAAGAATGAAATTCTAAAGTCTGGCATTATTGAGTTGTACAAATCGTGAATGGTTTACTAGGAAAACAAAAAAATATAACGGACAGGGAAAGCATGAAGAAAATTAGGGATTTTCTGCAAACCTCTGAAGTGCTGAAAGGTATGATCATAGTAGTGGTAACCATATCTTTCAACTAGCCAGACTTTTGTGAAACATCCTTCATTTTTCTTATATTTTGCCCTGTCCCATGTAAAATGTAGGATAATATTATTAAGTAAATCCAAGTAGAAAGCTTAGCTACTGAACAATACTTTAGCAACTGGACTTATTTCTATTGTGTTCCTCGTCCCTCTCTAACATAAATGACAAGCAGGCGGGGTATTTTGTTTAGATGCTTTAAATACATAGAAACACATCAGGATGGATAGCAGCATCACAAAATATAAACAGCTTACTACAAAATGGCAGTCAAGTTTGCACACGCTCAGTATTTATACGTATGTGCAAGCCCTTAGCTTCTTAAAGATACATATACACACACATTGATCTGCATCCTCCCACTTAAAAAGATTGCCCTTGGTACAAAACAACATTGGAGTTAGACATGCATTATTATAGACATTAGAAACAAACACAATGTTTATGTCCAAGTTGCTGTGCATCTATTACATGGTCTGGAGATAAGACCAGATCTGATAATATAACAATCTGGACTGGATTTAGCAACAGGGACAGTCTTCGATGAACAACTCGTATCAGGAACTACTGGATTCATCACAGGAATGGGAATATTCTCTGGAACTTTCTCTGGAACTAGAACACAGGACAACTCACTCTGAGATAAAGAGTCTTTTTCACAGGCAATTTTGTGTGGTATAGGCTCGGACACTGGCATCAAATGTTTCCAGTTCCACCTAAACTCTGTTCCTGGTGATTCCACAGTGCACGGTCTCAGCTCTGGGCAAATATTCTTCATGACTCCAATCTGATCATAATCTTTAGACATTTGCATCCTTACCACTACTCCTTCTCGTAATGGATTGAGCGGTTTGCTAGTCTTATCGTAGTAGGACTTCTGGGTTTAACGCTTCTTCAACAGATTGGTTTTCACTGACCTGTTGTTCTTGACACATGGAACAAACAGTTGACTACTGATTGGTAATGTGGTTCTGGTTTGTCTTGACAGAAGTCCCTGGGTAAGGGAACCAAGATGTTTATCGTGAGGAATGTTTCTGAGATTCAAGAGATTCAGGAAAACATCACTATTGTCTCATTTTGACTTCTCTAGTAACCGTTTTGCACTTTGAACTGCACATTCTACCAAACCATTTGACTGTGGATACTCAGTGATACCCGTGACATGAGTAAAGTCCTATTCTTTGGCAAATCTTTTGAACTGTTGGCTTGTTAACTGCATGCCATTATCAGAAATAACTGTGCGGACTACCATGGACTGCAAAATGATGGTTCATCTTAGTAATGACAGTACTGGATGTTAGATTGGGAAGTAGGTCAATATCGAACCAATTGGAATAAGAGTCTACTAACACCAAATAAAGTTGCCCATTCCACTCGAAAATGTCTCTGGCTACTGTCAACCAAAGTAGTTCAGAAATCTGGTTTAGCTGAAGTGGTTCCTTCTGTTGATGTGGCTTAGCACTATTACACATGGAAGAAGATAAAAGTACTTTGTTGATATCTTGTGTCATAGAAGGCCAAAATACTAGACCTCTCGACCTTCTTTTGGTAGAGTGAGTTCCTGGGTAACCATGATGCAAGATAGTAATGTACTCTTGTTGCAAGAACTTTGGAGCAATCACTTTCAGACCTTTCATAATGATACCATTGTCAGACAAAATCTCATCTCTGTATAGAAAATAAGGTTGCACATCTTGGGGTAAACTAGATTGCTTTGACAGCCATCCTTGATTGATAAAGTGGTTGAGCCTTTGTAAAACTGGATCTGTGGCTGTGTGATCTCTCAGCTCATCAAGACGTGGAAGAAATATTTCTCATGTCTGCTGTTCAGTGGTGTATATGAGCAATCTGGACAGTGTATCAGCAAGACAAAGAAGTTCACCTTTCTTGTAGACAAGAGTGAAATTATACTTTTGCAATCTCAACATCATATGTTACAATCTGGCTAGAGCTGAATGCATAGGCTTTCTCAAGATAGTGACTAGAGGTTGGTGGTCTGTTTCGATCTGGATAGGTCCACCATAAACATAATTATGGAACTTCAAACATGCAAACACAATTGCCAAAAGCTCTTTCTTGATCTGGGCATACTGCATTACAGTTTGAGTAAGAGTTCTTGATGCATAGCCAACAGGTTGATACTTCTGTAGAATGACTGCGCCTAGACCAGATTTTGAAGCATCACATGAAAGACTAACTGGTTTGTGAACATTATAGTATCTGAGAGTTGGTGGACTAGCAATTCTGTGTTTCAGGACATCAAATGCACTTTGGTGCTGTCCTAACCAAGACCAGGATACATCTTTATATGTCAGCTCTCTGAGCAGTGCTGAAAGTTGCCTCAAGTCTGGAAAGAACTTGCCTAGATAGTTAACCATGCCAAGAAAAGATTGCAGGGCTTGAAAATTGTCTGGAATTGGCATCTCGAGAAAGGCTGTTTGTTTGGAAGGGTCTGGTCATAAGCCTGAACTGGTAAACAAATGACCAATATAAGTAATCTCTTGTAGCCTGAATTTGCATTTCTGTGGATTGAGCTTAAGGTTCACTTGACATGCTCTTTCAAGAACTTTTCTGAGGTTTCTGTTATGCTCAATTTCACTATTACCGCCTACTAGTATGTCATCAGTTACAATAGCACAAGGATACACAGAAAAAAGTTGTGCCATTGCACGTTGAAAGACTTCACTTGCAGAATTTATCCCAAAAGGCATTATCAAAAATCTGTACCTACCAAACAAAGTACTGAAAGTAGTGAGCAGTGATGATTTCTTGTCAAGCTGAATTTGCCAAAGTGAACTCTTTGCATCTAAGACAGAAAAAACAGTGGCATTTGGCATAAGACCTGCAACTTCTTCAGCTGTATGCATTGAATAATGAGGTCTTTTTAGTGCTTTGTTCAAATTTCATGGATAAATACATATTCTGATGTCATCTGAGCTTTTCTTATGAGCTACCATCATGGAAGATATCCCATTCAGTAGGAGTTGATGAACCTACTGGACAAATCACACCTTGTTTTACCATTTTATCTATCTCAGCTTTGACTCTGTCCTGCATGGCTATTGGAACTTTTTGAGCTGGCTGATAACTGGACTGACATCTCGGTCTAACTTCATGGAGTACACAGCTGGAAGCTTCCCTAATTTGTCTTCAAAAAGATCAGCATAGATAGAAAAAAAATATACCGGGCAAAATTAGAGTAGTGGTCTTTTAAGCTAACGATGGATTTCCTTGTTAAATGAAAGCAGTCCCATTTTCAAACTGTCTCTGAGCCCTAATAATGACTGGCTGTGCTTCTTAACCACATAAAATAGCAAGTCATAACTTCTTCCAGCAGAGTAACATGAAAGCACTACTGAGCCTTCAGTTTGAATTTCTTCACCACCATAAGTGACAAGCTTTGCACACTTTGCCAAATGAAGCCTTTCACCATGACACACTCTAGCAAATGTTGCTGCTGACATAGCATTGCACTTGGAACCTGTATCAGCTTTGAGATATATTGATTTTGCATTTATCTGAGCAGTACAAAATACTTAATTCGTTGCCCTTAAATCTACTGGATTGACTGTTTCATGAAGCACGGACACACCATCCACATAAAGAGTAGGGTTGCAGGTTTCTAATTAATCAAATCGTTTCTTGAAATGTTCCCTTTTAATAAAAGAATATGGGTCTTTTGATTTACAAAACCTTTTGAAATAATTCCACTTATTGCATTTGTGGCACTACTGACCAAAAGCTAAACATTTTCCCTTTTAGATTAATGACTTCCACCACAGTTACAACAGTTGGCAATGAAACTGGGTGGGGGCCCATCCTTTGAGGTTGCTGACTCACTCATACTTCACTGAGATTGTGCAAACTCTAGAATTTGCTGGAAAGCTGTGGGGTTTACCAGTGAGTGCTGCAGGGGCTACAGTTGCTGCCATGTGCTTGGGCCTGTTTCTTTTAACCACATGCTACATACTATCAACATGAGTTCTAGAAATTACTGGAAGCATGCATCTCTCATTAGTAAGCATATTTGTGTGCTTTTCTGTGAGCTGGTATATCTGACAAATCTCAATGGCCTTATTCAAAGTTAAATCACTGTCACAAAGCAAAATCTTTCTCACAGCATCATTTTTAATGCCACACAGAAGTCTTTCTTTTATCAAATCATCCCTTAAATCACCAAATCTGCACGCTTTAGCTTTGTTTCTCAAGTCAGTTATATATTCTGCAAAAGTTTCACCAGGCCTTTGATCTGTTGTATAAAATAAGTGCCTTTCCATTGTAACATCTGTCTGGGGGTTACACATTTCTCTAAGTTTATGTTGTAAGCACTCAAGGTCCTTCCTTGACTCAGTCGGTACATCAATATGATGGTTTCCCACTCTCCTGCATAGATAGCAGATGCATACACAAATGACCGCTCCATTTCAGTGGCATCTGACCCAGTTAAATTAAGCAGAATAAATGTCTTTGTACAGTCATCTTTAACAGAAAATGTAGCCTGTATGAAAACATCATACTGTTGCTCAAACACTCTCCAGTTCTCTGCAATATTATTGTCAATTGTCAAACACAAGTGCACTTGGTTTTCAAAATCCATCTGCCATGCCCACAAAGTATGCACAAACACATTGAAAATGTGGCCTTTGTAATTATGTACAAACTGTTCTGTGAGCTTGAAATAACATTCAAATGCACAATAAACTCTTCGAAATACTGTACTTTGTGAAATATGCTCTGTAATGGCTGTATCTTGCGAAATAACTTTGCTGTAATATTGCACAAACATGCAAACAAACATACAAACACTTTATACACTTCTAATAACTCAGATATCTTTAATTAATATGAAAAATACATGCTTAGTGAAAAAATGTGATTGTTTCCTCTTATTTTATTTGTTTTATGCAATTCAGACTTTATATCAAACATTTTCCATAGTAATTTGAATATTTTTATCAATATTGGACATATTGGTTTATTCAAATATCGTTTAGAGTGTTTTGTATGTCTCGTTTCATATTTTGCGAATAAGAAATTATTTGAGCAAGTTTTAACATGTGAAATTCATTTCTGACCTGTTTTGTGAGTTATACTTGCAGTAGGGCTGATCCACTGCTGTATATTCCTCCAATACCATCCGGATGCCTCTTGGACTTGAATTGAAGAAACTGGAGCTCTTTCTGGGAACAGTTGTTTTGACCATGCTTCCTTTAACACCATGTCCTTTAGACATGCCTGTTCTGACACCATGTTGCTCGTCTGTCTCTAACATAGATGACAAGCAGGCAGGGTATTTCGTTTAGATGTTTTAATACATAGAAACACATCAGGATGGATAGCAGCATCACAAAATATAAACAAAAGGATTAACAGACAGACCTTAATACATACATGCTTACATCTCAACAGCTTACTACAAAATGGCAGTCAGGCTCGCATGTGCTCAGTATTTATGCACTTGTGCAAGCCCTTGAATAGCTTCTTAAAGATACATACACACACATTGATCTACATATTTTTATATGCTGGATTTACATCAGGCATGCTGACGGGGCCATCCAATTAGTGCGCGTATTTTTAAATAGTAATTGCTTTTTATTGTACAATTGTAAATACAAAACAAATGCCAACTGTAAACATTAATTAGTTTCTGTTTATCTGATATGTTCTTACTTTGTCCCAAAAGCCACAAGAGTATATAATGTAAGAACTGAAATTTTGTACTAAAGGGATAAGAATACTATCTATATATGTGGAAATATATTCAGTAGTATATCCATGAGCTAAAAACTGAGGTACGTGCAATCTGTATGTAACTTCAGAATTCCAAACATAACCGCTAGCTCTGATTTGTTCACAAATACAAAGGAATATATGTTATAATCTATATATTTCTGAAAAAGCAAATCTAGTAACACTTCAGTGATATTATTAAAACATGCATGAATTTCATGTGAACATACCTCTTGAAACTCTTCAGTGTTGTTCAATAGCTTTTGTATGGTTTAACAATAATGTTCATGAGTTATGATAACCATAGCTGCCGCGTATCAGCATTCAGATATCTAACATTGGTCATACTTTTCAGTTGATTGAGTGCCACCAGTTCATCAGCATTCAAACTGTAGCATGTCTTTTTAGTTTTGTTGTTTAAAATTGTCCTTGCCTCATTATCACAGACTCTACAATATCTGTAAAGTAGTAATCAGTGTGTGTATACTCACTTGAATTGTGAAATACATTGTTGGACAAAGTTGCATTATGTGACAAGTATCCAGCATTTAATTTCCTCACAAATAATCTTAATGCCCTCAAAGTATCCACTAAATGTTCCCTTTTAGTAAGGACAATTGAAAAAAACACATTTAAAAACATCCAATTGGGCAGACGAAATTTCAACATAGGTTAAGTTATAAACAGTTACCTCAGAGCAACCCAGAGGGTTCATCTCTGTCCTCAATCACATCCTCTGCTACAATTTCTTTCTCACTGGTTTAGTGCCCTTGAGATGAAGGGTTCCTTTCCAAACTTCTGGAACCTACTTCTCTGCACAGCGGGAGGTTCCCTGCCTTCCTGGATAGCAAATGTGTCCTCCTTGGAAAACTCTCTTCCTGATCCACAGCTAAAAAAACAACTTTGTCATTTCCTGTATAACTGGCATTCAGATTTTGACTGCTGATAACCAGATATGCAGTATTATCAAACTATTCTAGAATATTTATTTTTATTTTTTCTGTTTCTTAGCTACATCAGTTTGTATATATCTGTCCACAGTAATGAAGGTGGAAATGCATTCTGATTTAAAAGTAAATTTTAAAGTATTTTTTTATTTGCCCATCTACCTGTCTGATCTCCAAAGATTACCAGACAATTAATGTGGCACTATGTTTTATTATGATTTTTATTAACTCCAAACCAATATTATTGAAAAAGAGTCCTTCATTTCCTGAAATACAGCATCACTTTCACTGATGCCATTGGGGTATTTAAATATACATAAACATTTTGGCATCATCTTTTAATTCAAACACTGAAGTATAGATTATCATACACTGAGACTTATAGTTAATTAATTTATTTTCAAAAGTGTTTATTGTAGTACCCAGCTGTGAACCTATGAACCTATGAACCTATAAAATCCGGAGTTACTTTACATATAACTCACATGAGGAGCCCTTCCACAGCACTGTGCCATGAAAAGGTGCAGCCTTGTGGTGGGCTGTCTCTGTGGTCTACTGTGACTGCTAATGAGGCATTCTGGGTGAGTACCCTGGGCTAATTAGCCATCTGTGGTTTCAAAATAACCATTCATGACTTACAATCATCCTTACCTTCTTTCTTTTTTATTTTTCATTGTGTGATGCTAGTTCTACTTGTAATTCTCTGTGAAATGCCATTTGACCTTTTATGTCATGTTAGGCATTCCACTAAAGTTGTCAGTTCAGTGCATGAAAGATCCTAGTATGGAGCATCATTCTACCTTCTCCAAGGATTATACCATGCCATGAGCAAAAAATAATTGACTTCAATAATTGGCTTAGTTTTTGGTGTCATTCAAAGGGGGTCCAATGTTTGTCAGCCTGGGAGGATATGATCGACAGACCATGCTTCTTCACCTGGGATGGCCTGCATCTGTCCCCTCTAGGACTTCATTATTGGCAAAGACATTGTCCACCACCAGAGTGCCTTTTTTAGGCAATGGAAACCTGATAAACCTACCAACATAACAAAGTAAGCAAAGGAAAACATGAAGGTACTGCTCATCAGTGCTAGGAGCTTGAACAAGAAACTCTATTCCCTACAAGCCCTTCTCACACTGGAAGACATTGATGTCTGTATAGTGACTAAGACATGGTTTAAAATAGTGGAGAGCACTCTGGCTGTGCAGGGCTATAACATCTTCCACATGTTTAGACCAGCTACTGCACAGGAGGGAAAAAAGGTGGAGGTGTATGAACCACATCCAGAATAGACTCACAACAAGGCTGGTGAAGCATCATGATGCCCTAGAGCTTCTTCATGTCTAAATAACCATCAGAAAGGTTCCATACCATATATGAGCTGACTGTAGAACTCTCTCTATGACAAAAGAAAGCCACAACACCTATCTACAAGAACTAGAATCATTCAGTATTAAACCCAATGCCATTTTCCTAGGTGATCTAAAATATCCAACTATACACTGGGAAACCTATACCATCACTAGTGAGCAAGTACAGAGATTCCAGGACATTATCAATAAAAATGCCCTAGAACAATTAGTCAGAGTACCCACTAGGTGGAATAACATCTTTGATTGTGTCCTTACTAATATGGGAGCATCTTGCACCATCCTTTGTATATCTTCATCACTTGTTAGGTCTGACCATAAATCTGTCTCCTTTGAAATAAAACTGAAACCAGAGATTCCTTCTACCCAAGGTACCTTTAGAAATTTCTTTAAGACAAACAACCTACCTACTCTGAAGTGATACAATGGCAAGCTTCAACTCCCTACCAAACCCAGTTAACTCCACTGAGTATGCAGAAATCTACACCTGCACATTATCCTAGTATGTAAACAGATGCATAGATGCAACTGTACTGCATCGGAACAAGAACAGGGCAAACCCCGGAAACAGACCTATATGGTGGAACCATAATATCAACAAGCTTTATAACAAAATGAAATTAATTTTGACCAAAAGTAAGAAGAGTAATTCCCAGACTGTTAGAGCCCTTGTCACTAAAATAAACAAATAGATTAATAAAATCTGCCAAAGTTAAGTTTGAGACTAAAATAGCTACCCAAGGCATTTTAATTATGTTTTTTAATCTCAAAAGCAGAATGCAGCAATGCACTGAACTGATTGTGAACAATGTTACCTGCACTGAGTCTGAGGATATAATTAAGCTTCTGGCCAATAAATTTAGTTCTAACTTCATCCCCCTCTATCTGTCTGTCAAGATATACCTGAAGCTGTCTCACCTCCAGCTATCACACAAGACCAAATCTTAGAAGTGCTATCAAAAGCTAAAAATGCTACATTGATGGGTCCTGACAATATTCCTGGATGCACAATTTAGCCACACCCCTAACAACACTGTTCAGTCTCAGCCACACCCCTAACAATACCTCCATAAAGGTTTTGTACCAGGCAAATGGAGAACAGCTATAGTCATTCCCCTACATAAGGGAGGACCTTCCACAGACTCAGGCAATCACAGACCCATGAGTCTTACCAACCTTATATTCAAAGCCATAGAAAGGCTTATCATGGAATTAATCAATCAGGACATAGGGAACCTCCAAACACTGGACCCATCTCAGTTTGGATTTGACAAGAGCAGGTCATGCTTACTCAACCTGGTGGATTTTTTTTTGAAAAGGTCATCAAAGCAATGGATGAAGACAAAATGTTGCACATCTTATACCTCAACCTGGCCAACACATTTGACACAATTTCCCACTCAGGCATAGAAGAAAAGCTAAATAAATTGGGAATAAACTCCATGTCACTCGCTGGACTGCCAACTGGCTAACAGATAGGATGCAGATAATCAAAATAGGGGAAGTTACCTCCACAAAGAGATCAATCACTGGTGGAGTCCCCCAGGGTTCTGTGCTGAGACTTCTCTTGTTTGGCATCTACTTTTCTGAAGTAAAAGCCAATACCAAAGGGGTGTGGCTGACTAAGTTTCCAGATGACTGTAAGCTAGGAACAGTCATTGAATCTCCAAATGACTTAGCCATCCTGCAGGAAGATTTGTCTCAAATAATTAACTGGTGTCAAAATCATGGTCTGAAACTAAATGTCAAAAAATGCATTGCTAAATCCTTTGAGATGTCTGTCCCAGGGAACTACCATATTGACAATAAACCCCTAAGAGGTATCCCAGTTGTTTGGGATTTGGGTACTTATGTGGACAGTGACCTAACATTTGACCAGCATGTGTCTATTGTTGTAAGAAAGTCCTTCTATATTGCACAGCTTATAATTAAAGGGATTGTATCTAGATCTAGGGATGTCATTGGCTTCCTTTACTCAGCCCTGATTAGGTCAGTCATTGAAAATAATGCTCCCTTTGGCACGTATCTGTCCAGACACATGCAACAGCTGGAATGCCCAGAGCAATACCTTACTAAAAGGACACAGTGACTAAGCAACATGTCCTATGTGGACCAACTCAAGGCCCTGTCTCTACACTTGGTATCTTACAGACTGCTTAGAGGTGACCTGTGTCTGGCATATAAAACATCCTCCAATCCACTACTGATGGATTTACTACACATCAGCAAGTCAAATGGCATCAGAAATACTTGGTCTAGGAATCTAAACCTCTTCTGCAACATCAGCAGAATGGTTTGCTGGGACAGGTATACTTTGCTGAGGATACTGCTCCTATGCAACAGATTCCCTGTCCACATAAAATAAAGTTCATCCCTGTCCAGCTTTAAATCCAACTTAGATCTATGAATGGAAAACAGAAAATTTATCCCAAGACTGCTCCCTGTACTACTAATGGACAAAGGCAGCTCCTAATACTTTATCCCATGCATGGGTCTCCTCAAATTATCTATGGTATGATCCCAGTTATTCTTAGTAGGGATAATATATAATTATCAATGGTGGGATGGGTAAGGCCAGTCTATAAAAAATGGCACAAAAAAGGAAAATTGTCTTGGCTTAAAATGGCCTGCAAGGGCAGCTAACCTAGTACTTACTTATGAACCTATAACCTATGAAAGCAGTTCTGAGGACTAGGATGTTTTTTTCTAGTGAAAGTACTGATGTTGAAGGTATTGGTTTAACTTCTATTGTTGGAATTTTAAATCCTTACAAGGATTACCCTTATGTGACTTTGGCAGGAAGTTCAGATGATAGCAATGTTGATGATGATGAGGCACCATGCTGTAATGAAACCCTGCTCCAAAATGACTGCTTGGCTAGTAATCTTGTACCTTATCTTGTTATTATGTCTTCTTGGCCACTTAAACTGTACCTTACTCTCCTCACCTTTACAATGTTGTGAACATTCACTTTATAACTGTCTTATTATAAAATAAAATGGATCTTAACTTTGTTAGTGTAAACAGACTTTCTGATCTACATTTGAATTTTTTTTATATCATTGTATTGTCTGTATTATGATTATAATATGTCTATATACTAACTATTCATGTGTATCTTATCAATGTTTGTGTTCTCACTATTGTATGTTCAGTCATTGTGTTTTTCTCATTATTGTATCCTCAAATGATTTATCATACTATGCATGCATATTACGTTCACTCTGTATCTTGTGGAGATTTTTTCCATGGCCCACTGCTGAAACTTGTTTTTTCTACCCAGACAGACTTTCCTGGTCAATACAAGCAATCAATAAATAAATAAAATTAAATAGAATAAATTTGAGAAATCACGAATAGTACGGATTCTTCTAGGCTATAATAAATTTCTTTTGCTGCTAACTACTAAATTAAATATGTATAGTTTCTAAACTGGTGACTGTATTATTTTCGTTTGTGTGGTCACACTGTAAGTTCACAGCAGTGCACTGTTGTGTTTGTTAATGTTTTGAGTGCCAGCAAGTTCATAGTTACTAGATATTTCATCTGAAGGAGGACACACTCAGGAGTGTAGCACCCCTATTCCCACCTTAAAGTACACTGCAGTATCAGCAATTCATCTACGTAATGTGGGAGTTAGAACTCACAGCTTTCCGCACCAAAGACAAGTATGCTACCTGTTGTGCTGACACTGCTTTCAAATTCTATAGCACAAACATTAACTGCCATTTGCTAAACAAAACAGTTGCACAATGAAAACAGACTTAGCATGAGCAATAGTAAACTTCCCTTGAAACTCACAATTCCATGATAATACACTGAAACTCACAATTCCTTGAGTAGCCTGGTAGATGGTATGGAGAATTCAGACTCTTGTCTCCTGTAACCTGTAACTATGGTACAGGGTTTGAGCTTGATTTAGTTAAGTAGGGCATTTCACACACACACACACACACACACACACACACACACACACACACACACACACACACACACACACACACACACACACACACACACACACACAGCTAAGCAAGTTTAAATTCTGCTTGGGTCTTTTCTCTTTCATGGCAACAATAAGCAGTGTGGAATGTGCTTATATTACATCTGCATCAATGTGTGAGCATTGTACTGAAATTGCATGCATGTATGCAGATGGCATGTGGGACTTCTTGAAGAAGATGCCATTTGAAACAAGTGTTTGAATTTTGTTTTTTTTAATTGATTAATTAAAAAGTAAATGTGGCAGCCCCCTGGCCAGCACAGGTCACCTAGTGCTGGATCTGGCTGTGGGAACAAAGGCTTATTCCTGAAACTATTTGGAGGGTGAAAGAGAGAGGATAAAATGATGGTAGCGCTGGGAGTAGATAAGAGAGATCGATTATGGTCTGCACATGGGAGCTATATATGAAGTATGGAGTGGTACTGTGTTAAAGCTGTGTGTGTGTGTGTGTGTGTGTGTGTGTGTGTGTGTGTGTGTGTGTGTGTGTGTGTGTGTGTTTGTGCTTGTGTGTGCGATAACCTAGTCAGGGACATTCTATAATATTCTGGACAACTGATAGGTATACACAGCACAACTGACATCATATCATAGATTCATAAGTTCATAGATGGGTACTAGGCTATCAGCCTAGCCAGAATGTGTTGGCTTTCGCCAGTCCCATAGATTAGTTCCCTGTGCCTCTGTCCAGCAGAGCCATTGAAGTGATCCCTGGGGTAAACCTTCTGTTTCCCATCCAGTCGTCAAGGTTTCTCTTGAACAGGGTTAGTGAGGAGCTCTGCCTGGTGTAGATTGGAAACTTGTTCCAGAGCATGGAAAGTCTCTGGGACTGGAATCTATCCCTCCACCACATCCTATTTATTGTTGTGGTGAGGTTTAGATCCCTAGAGCGTGTGGTTCGAGGGGATATGGTTTTCTCTAGGTGGAGCATGTCCATCAATTCTGGGTTGGACATGGCCTTGCATGTCAGACAGAGATCACCTCTGAGTAGGCGGTATGCAACCGAGTACATCTGGAGTTTCTTCAGTCGAGCTGCATATGGCATCTATTTGAGGCCAGTGATCCTCTTGGTGAGGTACTTCTGTGGCCTTTCCAGCTGTTGCAGGTGTCTTGTAAGGTACATCCCAAATGGGGTGTTGTACTCTATGATGGGTCTGATGAGTGTTGTGTAGAGGGGTATAATGACCTCTTTTGATCTGGATGCAAACCCTTTTGTGATTAGGTGGGCCACATAGAAGGATTTTCTAACCACTTTGGCAATGTGGTTATCAAAGGATAGGTTACTATCTACTTGGGTCCCCAGATCCCTTATTATGTCTTCCATATGTAGGGGGTTACCACCTATGCGGTAGTTTGTGCGTACTTTGTTTTTTCCAAAGGGGATGACTACGCACTTTTTGGCATTTAGCTTGAGGCCATGGTTTTGACACCAGGTATCTGTCTCAGTGAGTCCCTTTTGGAGGATGTCTGTGTCAGCCGGAGAGTCAATTATAGCCCCTAGTTTGCAGTTGTCTGCGAACTTGGTCAGCCATAGTCCTCCTGTGCTAGCCTGTACCTCTGAGAAGTATATGCTGAACAGGAGGGGTCCTAGGACTGAGCCCTCTGGAACGCCACTTGTAACTGGTTTAGAGTCAGACCTAGCTCCCGCAACTCTTATCATGCGGGTTCTGTCTGTGAGCCAGTTGACAAGCCATCTCATGACGTAGGGGTTTATGTTCAGGCTGGTGAGCTTGTCTATAATACCAGAATGGGGAATGGTGTCAAAGGCCTTTGCCTCCTTTCCCTCATCTATAGTCTTGGTAACTGTCTCAAAGAAGTCCACCAGGTTTAGAAGACATGGTTTGCCCTTAACAAAGCCGAACTGGGTAGGGTCCACTGTTTTGAGGCTCCCAATGTCTCTGTTAATGAGATCCATGATGATGAGCTCCATAGCCTTGCAGACCAAGCTAGTCAGGCTTATAGGGTGATAGATGCCTGAAAATAATACATAAATTAGTAGCTGTTTCCACAGAAACAAAATACACTGTTCACACCATTTTTAAAATGAACTGCAACAATCATGAGGCTGCCAGCAGTATATCACACTGATACAACCTATTTTACTATTGTATAAACTCAATTATAACTCCTTGAAATGTAGTGCTATATAAAATAATAAAACATTCAATGAACTATTGATTAGATTACAAAACTGAAATTCGTTTACAGTGTTTTTATCTTGTCACAGTTGAAGCCCAGGAAAAAATAAGAAAAAGGCCATGAAAAAAAGATTGCCATGCTTCAATGTTTCCAGTCCCGTTCTAAGTACTCTTAACCTAATATGGCATCACGCTGAAGGGCGGAGTTTCAGAGAAATAAGTTTCAGAATGCCAACAAAAAGCTCTGACTTGACAGTTTCAGCTAGGAAATAAATAATTCCACTAAGGAAAACACACATAACTGTTCATAGGTTCATAGGTTCATACTAGGCTATCTGCCCTAGGGCATTTATAAGCCTAGCCAGAGTGTGTGTGGCTTTCACCACCCCTTAGGATGAGAATACTATACCCATTAGTTTGCTGTGCCTCTGTCCAGCAGTGACACAGAGATGATTCCCGGGGTAAACCTACGATCTCCCATCCACTCGTCAAGATTTCTCTTGAACAGAGTCAGTGAGGGGCTCTGCCTCACATGGACTGGGATTCTGTTCCATAGTGTAGGGAGTCTCTGGGTGATGAATCTGTCCCTCCAGCATGTCCTATTTATATCCGTGTTGAGGTTAAAGTCTCTTGCTCTCGTGGCTCTGGTGGATTTGGATTTTTGAGGTGGAGCATGTCCATTAATTCCGGGTTGGACATGGCCTTGTGTGTCAGGCACAGATCCCCACTGAGCAGGCGGTATGTGTCTGAATAGAGCTGGAGTTTCTTCAGTTGGTGATCGTATGGCATATGTCTGAGCCTGGTTATCCTTTTGCTGAGGAACTTTTGGCGTCTTTGCAACTGCTGCAGGTGTCGGGTAAGGTACATTCGAATGGGGCGTTGTACTCAATCATTGGTCTGATAAGTGAAGAGTACAGGGGTACAATGACCTCTCCTGATCTGGATGTGAATCCCTTCATGATCAGGTGGGCAATGTAGAAGGTCTTCCTAACCACTTTGGCAATGTGATTGTCAAAAGAGGTTACTGTCAACTTGGGTCCCCAGGTCCCTGATAACTTCTTCCGTGTTTAATGGATTACCACCTATGTGGTAATTAGGGGTTACCTTGTTTTTCCCAAAGGGTATGACTATACATTTTTTGGCATTTGGCTTAAGGCCATGGCTCTGGCACCAGTTATCCATTTCTATGAGACCTCTCTGGAGGATGTCTGTGTCTGATGGAGTGTCAGTTATGGTGCCCAGTTTGCAGTCATCTGCAAATTTTGTCAGCCACAATCCCCCCATGTTTGCCTGCACTTCAGAAAAATAAATGCCGAACAAGAGGGGGCCCAGGACTGAGCCCTGTGGGACACTGCTCGTGACCGGCTTAGAGTCTGACATGGCACCAGCAACTCTAACCCTGTGTGTTCTGTCCTTGAGCCAGTTTGCAACCCATCTTGTGACATATGGGTTTACATCTAAGCTGGTGAGCTTTTCTATGATGCCAGTGGGGTATTGTGTTGAGCGCTTTTGCTAGGTCAAGGTAGGCTGTGTGAACTGCCTTACCCTCATCAATGGCCTTAGTGACTGTTTGAAAAGTCGACCAAGTTCAAGAGGCAGGATCTGCCCTTGACAAAGCCAAATTGGGTAGGATCCAATGTCTGTAGGTCCCCAATGTCTTTATTTATGAGTTCCATTATGATCCTCTCCATAGCTTTGCAGACAAGGCTCGTCAAGCTTATGGGCGGTAATTTCAGGGTCCGTAGAAGCACCACCTTTGTGGAGTGGGACCACAGTTGCCGTCGCCATTCTTTGGAGTGCGTATCCTGTAGTAAGGCTAAGATTAAACAGCAGCCTTATGTGTGGGTTTAGTTCCTCATTGAGTTCGTGTAGCACACAGCCGGGGACACCGTCCGGTCCCATTGATGCTGTGTTTTTTGCTTTAGACAGCAGCTCTCACCTGGGCATCTCAGATGTTTGGGAGGCTACACTCTGGTGGGATAGACACTTCTCCTTTTGGGGAGGGAGGAGAAATTTGCACTGAACCTGTCTGCCAGTATGTTGGCAATGTCTGTGGGTTCAGTGCTTTATTAATCATTTTGGACTAATTCTGAGCATATCTGGGAGTTTCCACCCAGGTTTCTAACATAGCTAAAGAAGGCCTTATGATTGTCTTTTGTGTCATTAGTGATTTTTCTCTCAAAGTTGGCCTTGGATGATTTTATGAGTGATCGTAGTTTTTGCTAGTATTGATCAGAGATGCCTTCCCTTTTAGGGATTTTGCTCTGTCATGTAGTAGCTTTCTCCTCTTGTTGTAGAGTTTGTTTATGGCTGGGGTCCACCAGACCGGTGCCTGCCTTTGGTGGAAAGGGTCTTGATTTTATTAGGGATTGCTTGATCCATACATTCCTGGAGGTGCTCGTAGAAGGCATTTGTAAGGGTTTCAGCAGCGTGGGTTGTGGTTTCCACTGGCTCGGGGCCTTGAGGGATACCACTCCAGTCTTAAGAAGTGTGAAGTTTGCTTTTGAGAAGTTCTTCACTGTGGTCTTTTTTGCTGGGGTGGGGGCGGGATGTGGATCTCCAATGAGATTAATTTATGGTCTGATCTCACCAATGAGGGATATACTTCCGGTGTGGAGCATTTTGTCCCCATGTTTGTGATGATCAGGTCTAGTATATTTTCTCCTCTTGTGGGGATGGTGACTAGTTGTTCCATAGCATTTGAGTTTATGAACTCCAGGAACCTTTGGGCTAGGGTGTTGGGGCTTGAGTAATGTTCCCAGTCTATGTTTGGGTAGTTGAAGTCACCCAATATGATGGTGTTTGGAGAGACATTCATACTCTCCAGTGTCTTCAGGAAGGCTGTGTGGGTTTCCTGAGTTTGAGAAGGTGGTCTGTAGCATGCTACAAACTGTAGGGCAGTTTTACCTATGGTTAATTGCACCTGGATGGTCTCCGATGCTTCGTGCGTTGCCACTAACCCGGTGGTGTGGGTATCCTTTATGAATATGGATACTCCCCCTCCTTTTGTGGTTCGGTCCGGATTTTGGGGCATGATATGAGGTATAACCTGATAGTGCTGGGGTGCTCTCAGGAGCCTTGAACCAGGTTTCAGTCACAGCACAGACATCGATGTCTTGCATGATATTGCTGTTATAACACATGCAAAACAAAAGTAGAGCATGTAAAAAAAAAAACTGTAAGAAATCACTTTAACAGAGCAACATTTTTCCTGTACAAAAGACATATGGGGCAGGGGGTGGAGGGGATATTGCTTACATATTACCTTAAGTCACTTAAAAAAAAGAATAAATAAAAAAAGAAATGGGAAGAAGCTTTAAAAAAGCTTTAAACCTCATACCCTTGGATTAAGGAGCATCTCATTAATAGTGTTTTCGTCTTCTGTGCTACAGAGAAGCGGTTATAGTAGAATGCATTTTTTTAGGTAATTCGAAGTATACAATTCTAATGTTTGGTATTATTGACTAACCGTAATGGTTTGTGAGTTATGAGGGATAGGAAAAGTATAAAGCAAAATCATCAATGTTTTGTAAAATCAGGGACAGTTGAGAGGGAAGGGGGTGTGTACATGGGGAGGTTCCATACATTTCAACAGTCATGCTCATGACATACAGACAAAGCCAGGAGGAACATTAAATGACATTAGGGATTTTTTTTTTAAATATTACTCCAAGTCACTTAAAAACTTAATAGAATAAGTGGTCTGTCATCACCATGGATGTTCTATACAACAAGAAGAATAAACCTGTGATGTCTGGCATTAGTGACTGACTGTAAGGATCTGTGATGTACAAGGGCAAGGACAAAAATAAGAAAATACATCAAAGACATTCTGTCAACTCAGGGACAGGCAAGAGGTATGTCAGAGTGCATATGTTTGCAAGAGTGACTGGGAGGTACCTTTGTCAATGTGATGCATGAGCCACCAGTGGTAAATACCACAGGAAAGTCCTGATTTGCACTCATAGTAGTTATGGGCAATTCAGAAACATGCAAATTAGCTGATAATGAGGTCTTTCATCATTGCAGCTAACATGTTTCTAAAATGCATTTTCTGCAATTATGGGAATAGCCCATTTTCAGATACAGCTATTACAGCTGGTGGTGGTGTTCTTTATGAATCCACAGCAGTGTCAGAAATTGAAAAATATTTGCCAGAACTGAAGAAACATATGCAGACATTAAATATTTTTGCCTTCAGGTGTTTATGTGTTTGGAAGTAGAGAAGCATAATTCACAGTGGGAAAGATGTTTCAACTTCAAACCCTGATTTTCCCAGTGCACAGATATTTAGCTGAAAACAAGAAGCTTTAGACTTAGAAATTCAATTTATTCCTCGCTGCTCCCAAGTTAGCTGAGAAACCTGAAAAGATACATTGTGCGACATTAGTGGGGAAGATGCCTTAAATGTATTTAACTCTTACTTGCCTTCAAGAGAAAAAAGACAAAATTACAGTATTCAGAGAGTTTAGGAGTTACAGTGAACCTAGAAAGAACTTGCTATTTATTCTTTTCAATTGCACAAGGCCTAGGAGACTGTAGATGATTAATGATCGTATTACTAAGAAGAATAGACCCAAAGTGCATGAATATGGTGCGTTGCATTATTCACCGATGACAGAATAATTTTATGGCATAAGAAATGATGACATGAGGGGCAAGAGAAACAAACCTGACCTAATAAAAAAAAAAAGCTAAGGATGTGTGCACAGTATGATTACAAGTGCACAGTTAAAACATTAACTAGGAAAATGCTGCTTGTAAGATGTGAATTATGTGAAAGAAAGTGAGGATATGCTGCAAAAGTAATGGGTATGTAAGTGGAAGCCATGTGGTAATGTACTGTAACACAAATGAAGACCAGACAAAATGCCTTGCAATTCTCATTTAAGTCTTATGCAGTAGGTGTGGCTATAAAAATGAGATAAGTTGTTCTTCATTTAATTGGTCTTGCAGACTCTGTGGCATAAAAAATAATTTTGATAAGGTATATAATGAATTTGAATTGAGCTGGTAACTCGGCACGTAAAAATCAACTACCAATCATTAGCGGACCGGAGTTCCGCTGTGGCGACCCCTAACCGGGAAAAGCCGAAAGACACAACAACAACATATAATGAATTTGAATGCTGTTAAACAAAAGTCTGAAAATGAACAATGCCAAAAGGCAGTTCTGGTTGGCACTGTAGGAAGTAAAAAAGGTTTGATAAAGTGAAATATGAAAATGTAAGCCATTCCAGTGGCAGAGAGGGATAAAGCCCTGACTACAACCCAAGCAACCTGGGTTCGATTAGTGGCTTGGACAACTGGTGGAAGTGGCAGGTAGGGATGGGTATTACCATCCCTGGGTGGGTGGACCTATGGGTGTCTACTGTTTTGATCCCTGGCAGAGACTGGGGAATGCATATTGGTAGGCATGCCTAAAGAAGGGAACAGGGTAGAGACATGGCTGAGCTGCTGTGAAGGCAGGGCAGTGCACCTGATATCTCCATTGCATGCCTGCCCTCCAGGCATACTATTAGGTTCTTGAGGGAGGAAAGAAATAAGTAGATAACAAGTATAACCCCCTGGATGGAAACATAGAATTGCTGAGCCCCTGGATGCCTATCTCCACAGTGGGTACCAGCAACACCAACGTAAAGTCCAGTGGGGCAAGAAATACCTTGTACACCTGGCACAGTCAGGTACCAGAGTGCTGGGCCAGTACCATGAAGGACAGAGGAAGAAAAAAATAAAAATAAAAAAATCCCATTCCCACAAGCACTATAAAAAGACTTCTCCTCAAACTCAAACCCTGTCACAATGCACCTGACAATCTTCCACCTACCTTCCTCAAACAATCTGCAAACAGCATCACCTATCCCATCTCTATTCTTATAAATAGATCCATACAAGAATCATATCTCCCTTCTATCTGGCGTCATGCTTACATCATCCCCCTCCACAAAGGTGGTAAAATACTGACACTACCAACTTCAGGCCTATTGCTATCCTTTCCCGTCTTTCTAAAATTCTAGAGAAAACCATACAAGCACAATTCATGACACACCTAACCCAAAACAATCTCCTCTCCCATACCCAACACGGTTTCCACACTGGCCACTGCACCATGACTGCCCTTCTTTCCTTTCTGGAAACCATCAACCTTGAACTCGACTCAGGCAAATTTGTATGTACTCTATTCCTAGATCTGTCAAAGGCCTTTGACACCATCTCTCACACCCTACTCATATTCCGACTCTCCACCCTACATCTCTCTCCCACCACCATAGCCTGGTTTTCCAGCTACCTGTCCAACTGACAACAAGCTGTCCAAATGGAAAACTTCAACCCCCCCCTTTCTACCTACACCCACAGGTGTCCCTCAAGGTTCCGTTCTTGGCCCTCTACTCTTTAACTTATTCATTAACAACTTTCACCACTCCATCCCAGAATTGTCTGTCATCCAATATGCAGATGACTTGACTATCATCTGCCCAGCCTTCTCCCCCTCTGAGCTCCTAGCAAAAACCCACTTAGCCTTCTCCACAGCAGAAACCTGGATGCAGTCCAACCACTTGGCTCTAAATGTGAATAAAACCAAACTAATGATTTTTTCCCCTACCAAAAACTCCATTATTGACAAAACCTCATTCACCATACAGAGCCAGAACAACACCCCCCCCTTGAAATTGTTCCCACCACCAAGCTTCTCGGCATCATCATTGATGAAGAATTAAAATTTGATACCCACATCCACTCTGCAATCAAAAAACCCCACCAAAAGATAGGTCTCCTCTACAGACACAACTGCTTCCTCAGCCCCTCTACCTGTCATAACCTGGCATCCTCCTTCCTGCTCCCCTCCCTTATGTATGTTGCCCCTTTGTTCACTAATCTCCACCTTGGCTTACGATCCAAACTTGAATCCTGCTACCACAAGATCTGCAAATTTGCAACCAATTCAAAAACTCATCCCACCACTGCCACTCCCTCCTCACCCCCAATTGGCTTGAACTACCCAACTACTTCAGTTACTTGCAACTCACCATTGCCCACAAGCTCATCTTTAAACCTGCAAACTGCCCATCTCTCGCTACATGCTTAAAACCCTATATACCCAACCACCCACTCAGATCCACAAACCAAAATCTCCTTCAGGTCTACAAACCAGCATGACCTCCTGGCCATCTACTACTGTCCTATTCCTTAGCTATACAGTGGAACTCTCTCCCCTCTCACCTATGCAACCTACTAAACCATACGAATTTCAAATCTCAGCTATTCTCTCATCTATTAGCCAAATGGGAATGCTCATGTCACGCTCCAACATAAACCCCTCCCAGCCCCCTCTCTTTCTCCCTTGCACTGAAATCATCACCAATTACTACTACTATTGCTTCATCTCAGCCTAAAACAATCTCTCCTGTACCTGGGACTGATGTTGTCTCTGCTATCTAATGTACTATATTTTCCATAACAAATATTCTGTTACTTTCTACATGCAAAATGGTTCACATAACATGCAAAGGGCTAGTAGCTAATTGTTTAAATGTTAACTTACTAAGAACTTATTGACAAAAATGTCTTTTTTCTGTAAATGTTTAGTTTACCTAACCTGCAAAGGGCTAGTAACCATATGTTTAAATGTTAACTCACTAGTGCTTATTACGTAATGTATTATTCTTCTGTAAATGTTTAATTGTTCTGTACGAATCTTTGTTATTCTTTTTGTAACATGTAACTTGCAATATTTTGGAGCTATTTTCCCCGGACCTCCACTGAAAACAGACTCTTTATGACCCAGTGGACTTCCCCGGTCATCAAACTTAAATAAATAAATAATTAAAATAAATAAAAATGTTTACAAGTCACTGAGACAGAAATGCAAGTCAAACTATTGGTAAGAAGTGTTAAGAATTAAGAGGCTAAATTTTGAATTCAGACTGCTATAGATGCAGATGCAGAGTGTGTTAAATGTATGAAGATATTTTCAAAGCTAGAAAATCATGAACGGACAGCTATGTGCAGATTGTTAATATTTTCTGACCACTGGGTGACACCATTAGGGCAAAAACTGGTGATCTATGATTTTACAGAATAATAAACTGGATGCCTGCTGGTCAACAGCATTTATAAATACACAAACAAGATAAGCTTATATACAAAAGGAACTATTAACAGTAGTGTATAGGACTGAAAAATTCTATGAATTAGCACATAGCAAAGATAATCAGATGAAAACAATTCACAAACCCTTCAATGCATAATTAGAAAATTGTTATACAAAATATCTTCTGAATTGTGTAGGGTGTTATGTTACCTGCATGATAAGAAAATGAAATACAACCTACACAGGGACCTGCACATGGAGAATATTTTGAGTAGAGCATGTTTACCAGAGATGCATGAAGAATTTATCTTAAAACAACCAGAGATTCTTCAGGTAATGTCACAGTTACGAATGACAAAATAGAGAGAAGTACTGATACTAACAAAAATACACCTGCTGAAAGACATTATAATTAGAGGCTGATCTAAGCAAAACTTGTCAGGAAGAAAAGAAATTCAGTCTTTTTTTTCAAGCACCTTTATTGAATTATTACTTGCGACATAGGCAAATTTGCATTTCATAGGATCATAGGTAGGTACTAGGCTATTGGACCTAGGGCCTGTATAAGCCTAGCCAAAAAGGTACCCTGGCTTTCGCCACCCAAGAAAATTATTTTCCGGTGCCCCTGTCAAGCAGAGCCAAAGAAGTGATCACCAGGGTGAATTTCCTATTTCCCATCCAGTCATCAAGATTTTTCTTGAAGAGTGCTAATGAGGAGCTTTGTATGATATAGATATGTAGTTTATTCCAGAGTATGGGAAGTTTCTGGGACAGGAATCTATCCCTCCAGCATGTTCTGTTTATTGTGGTGACAAGGTTTAGATCCCTACAGCGAGTAGCTTGGAGGGACTGGGATTTCTTTAAGTGGAGCATGTCCAACAGCTCTGGGTTTGACATAGCTTTGTATGTTAGGCAGAGATCACCTCTGAGTAGGCGATATGAGACAGAGTAAAGCTGGAGTTTTTTGAGAGGGTCTGCATAGGGCATCTGTTTGAGGCAGGTAATCCTCTTTGTGAGGTATTTCTGTGGCCTTTCCAGTTGTTGTAGATGTCTTGTGAGGTACATGCCAAAAGGGGCATTGTACTCTATAATGAGTCTAATGAGTGACGAGTAGAGGGGAACAATGACCTATTTTTTCCTGGATGAGAAACCTTTTGTGATGAGGTGTGCCACGTAGAAGGATTTCCTGACTACTGTGGCAATGTGATTATCAAAGGAGAGACTACTGTCCATCTGTGTCCCAAGGTCTCTTATCACACTTTCGGTGTTAAGCAGTCTACTGCCTATGTGGTAGTTCATGGGTACAGAGTTTTTACCAAAGGGGATGACAATGCGCTTTTTGGCATTGAGCTTCAGGCCATGGGTTTGACACCAGGCATCTGTCTCAGTGGGGCCCTTTTGTGGGATGTTGACATCGTTAGGAGTTTTGATTATGGCTCCTAGTTTGCAGTCATCTGCGAACTTCATTAGCCAAAGACCTTCTGTGTTAGCCTGTACTGCAGAGAAGTAGATACCAAACAGGAGAAGACCCAGGACTGAACCCTGTGGTACTCCACTTTTCACTGGTCTGAAGTTGAATTAGGAGTCTGCTACTTTCACAGTATGGGTTCTGTCAGTGAGCCAGTTGGCAACCCATCTTGTGACATAGGGATTTATACCTAGTTTAGTGAGTTTATCTATAATTCCAGAGAGGGGGATTGTGTCAAAAGAGATCTAGATAGGCTGTGTGAACCACCTTACCCTCATCTATGACTTTGGTGACTGCTTCAAAGAAGCCTATCAGGTTTAGGAGACATGATCTGCCTTTTAGAAACCCAAACTGGGTGGGGTCTAGAGTTTAGAGATTACCAATGTCTTTGTTTATAAGTTCCATGATGATACGTTCCAAGGCCTTGCAGGCCAGGCTCATCAGGCTAATGGGCGGTAGTTCCCAGGTCTGTAGTGACTCCCCCTTTGTGGAGTGGGATAACTGTCGCTGTGTGCCATTCAGCGGGCACAAAGCCAGAGGTGAGGCTATGATTGAACATGGTACTTAGATGGGGTGCCAGTTCGTTCTGTAGTTTGTGTAAAATGCAGCCTGGGATGTTGTCAGGTCCCATGGATGCTGCGTTCTTGGCTTTGGAGAGTGTATTTTTTACCTGTGCAGCCGTGATTATGGGAACTTTGCATTCTTCAGGTATAGAGATGGGCTCTTTAGGGGGTGAGAGGGGGGTAAAGTTAACACTGAACCTATCTGCCAGGATGTTGGCAATATCAGCTGGTTCTGTATATTTAGTGCCATTATGCTGTAACTCAGAGCAGATCTGAGTGTTGCCATTGAGATTCTTGACATAGCTATAGAATGCTTTGTGGTTGTCTTTAGAATTAGTGGTGATTTTGTTTTCATAACTAGCTTTGGAGGATTTTATGAGGGATCTCAGCTTCTTACTGAGGCTGACCAGGGAGTTCCTCCAATCATGGGATTTTACTATTTTTTGCAACAGTTTCTTTCTTCTGTTGTAGAGTTTGTTTATGTCAGGGGACTACCAGATTGGCTTCCTTTTTTGGAGGATAGCATCTTGGTTCTGTTAGGGATAGCACGATCCATGCACTCGTGTAAGTGTTTATAAAGTGCATTTATGTAGGATTCAGCAGTCATACCTCTATTGTCCGTCTGCATGGGTGTCATGAAGTTTGCCACTTCTGTCTTAAGAAGCGTAAAGTTGGCTTTGGAGAAATTTTTTATGGTGGTTTCCCTAATCAGGGTGGGGGCGGGATGTGGATGTCTAGGGTGATTAGCTTGTGGTCGGATCTGACCAATGAGGAATTGACTTCTGGTGTAGAACACCAGTCGCCCATGTTGGTAATGACCAGGTCTAGGATATTGCTGCCCCTGGTGGGGGTTTGCATAAGTTGATCCAAGGCACTGGAATTTATGAATTACAGAAAACATTGAGCAAAAGAGTTGGTACATGAGTAGTTTTCCCAGTTAATGGTGAGATAGTTGAAATCGCCAATTATTAGGGTGTTGGGTTGTACCCTAATATTTTCCAGTGTATCAAGAAATGAGGAGTGGGAATCCTGGGGCATGGTGAGGGATCTGTAGCAAGCTACAATTTGGATTGCAGTCTTTCCCAGAGTTAGTTGCACTTGGATAATCTCAGATGCATTATGCTGAGCAACTAGCCTGGAGGTGTGGATATCCTTAATGAATATGGACACACCTCCACCTTTAGTGTTTCGGTCCAGGTTCAGTGGCCAAAAGGTGTGGTATGAATTATAGCCTGGTAATGCAGGGGTGCTCTCTGGAGCCTTGAACCAGGTCTTTGTCACTGTACAGATGTCAATGTTCTCCATTTTAAGGAGTGCCTCAAGTGAGAGCATTTTGAGGTTTAGACTTCTAGCATTGAGTAGCATTACCCTCAAATGTTGCTTGCTTGTACCTGTTATGGTGGTGAATTTGGCATTTGAACCTTGCCTAAAAAAGGTACTATAGGGGTGGCAAGAGCCTTGGCCAATATCCGGAATCCCAAGGGTGACAGGTGGCCTGTCGATTATGTCATCCCAGGCAGACAGACACTGGATCCCCTTAGAATGACACCAGAAGCTTAGCCAATTGTTGAAGTCAATCATTTTGTCCTTGTACTATGGTATCATTCTGGGTGATGGCAGGATGCAACTCAGGGCTAGGGTCATACCTGCCTGGGCTACAAGATTGGAGAGCTCCTCCATGTCTCTTTTCATGAAGTCCAGGAAGGTACATCTCAGGTCATTCACACCAACATGGACAATGACAGAGTCATATTTGTACTTGTCATGGAGTGCAATTAGTGAGTGTGTTATGTGACGGATCCTGGCACCCAACAGGCAGCTGACAGTAACTTTCTCCTTGTTTAGCCTGGTGAGTGGAACATCAGTGTGCCTGACTATAGAGTCACCTATGACTAGAGGGCTGAGTATGTTGTTATGCTTTATGGGCTGTTGTTGAGTGGCACACTGAGTTTGTGGACTATGTGTCATTTGGGTTGTGTTGGGGGGGTGGAGGTTGTTTGCGTTTCTGCTTTGAAGGACTCTGTTGCTTGGGCAGATTTTTATTAAGAGCCTTTGCGAATGTAGGTGTGTGTTTTGTGTTTCTATGTGTGTGCTTTGGTGGTGTAGATTTTCAGGGACTATGTGATAAGTATGGTGTGGTGCAAGTGTGTACCTTCTCCTCTTGACTGTCTAGAGAGCTTTGCTTCCAGTTTGGCTATATAAGTGCACCTCTCACAGGTTGTAGTGTTGGGTGGTAGGAGGAGAGAGTTGTCTGTGTACTTGAGGCAATTGCTGCATTGCTCCAAGATACCCAGATTCATCAGGCAGACAGGAGAAAACACCAAGAGCTGACCCTTAGACATGCCTGGATAGGTGCTTATTTATTAAGTACTAAAAACTGTTTTCCTTTAGACAAGTGAGGAAAGTTGAGTGCTGTAGTAATTTGTAGCTTATTTAGTGCTTACAATGAGTTCTAAACAAGTGCTGAGCTCAAAAAAAAAAAAAAACAGATTTGAGTGCTAAAACTAAAAAAACTGGCTAGTTCTAATGGAAAATTTGAAGAGCAGACTTTATGGCGCCAGGAATATTTTAACTCTAGCTAAGCGGCAATGCATAAAAGTGTATTTTTTTAATATAACAGTAGCAAATGAGCAAATTGATTTAAACAAATTAACCAATTAACCAAAGAAAAGCTAAAAACTGAGCCCCGTTCCAGCAGTCTTCAATCAGACAAGTTCTAACTGCACACTCCTGCCACTAGGGTCCAGGGGGAACCTTCTCCAAAAAAAGGTGGCCTGGATTAGTGCTCAAGTTATACAAACAAAGCTAGATTCAGCAGGTCTGAATCTAGTCTATGCTACAGCAAACAAGGCGTACCAATTTCAAAAAGAAACAATTCAAATAAGTACTCACAGTAAGCCTTTAACCAAAAACTCACAGCTCAGAAGGGCAGAATCTACCCTTTCCTCCCACAAGAGTGCAGACCACACCTTCTTAATGTAAAATAACTGACCCGAAACCCAAGTGCTTAAACCACAACTAATACAGTTTTAGAATAACAGACAGTAAGCCTTCAATTAGCAACTCCCAACTTAGAAGGATGTAAGCTACCTGTCCTGCCACAACAGTGCAGACCACAAACCTTCTTAATGTAAAACAACTGGTCTGAAGCCCAAGTGCTTAAACCAAAGGCTTAGAATAAGATTTACAATTTAATCAGGCTACTAACAAGCAGTAATAAATGCAGTAGAATAAATGCAATTAAGTACTTTTAAGAAAAGGCAGCAAAAGGAAAATAAAGTAATAATTAACATAACAAACATTTTACTTCACATATATTGCTATATATCATATATCATATATCATATAAACTAAGCAACATTACATAAATTATTCAATTCCTGCCTTTTTTAAACAAAAAACATCTTTACTAAACCATCACTTACTACACAGGCAATCATACATTTATATAAATGAAAACAAACCACACAGACGCAATCCTAGTTGCAAGCATTTTACATCACAAAACATGCTGACACACTCCCAGTTGCAAACATTATACATCACTTATAATCTACCCAATCTTTTTCAGTCAAACATTAAATAGCTCATTTAAGTTCTGCTGCTGTTTAGACCTCATTCCACCCCTGTATGTATTGTTCCCACAATTCCCATTTTTTCCTATGTAGTTTGCACTTACCTTTTTCTAAAGATCTCAGTTCCAGTGGTTTTATCTCTGTTACTATATTCACTACTTCTAGTATAGTTGATTAGATTTTGATTTCCATTTGCTAGTAATTGCTTTTTTGGCAGCCACCATTATTAGACACAGCAAGGCCTTACCATGCCTAGGCAATTCCTATTCTGTATCATAGTTCAGAAAAAAATCATCTCTCTCACCAGACCAGTCTGCCCACCCAGCACCTCCAGTAGTGCATATTGCAGGGAATGCTTAAAGTCTCTCAGTTCACTGCATTCCCAGAAAATGTGTTCCCAATTACCTCTTTCTTCCCTGTCACACCTTCAACATTTGCTGTCTGCTTGAAGAAAAATTCCCTGGAGTCTACTTGGGGTATAAAAATATTAAACATTTCCAGGCAAAAATCCTAAATCTTTTAGATTTTGTTGCATATTTGCGAGACATACATGCATATATCCTCAAACTGTTTCTTTGTGAATTGCTCATCCAGTTTCTCTTCCCAATCCCTCCTAACCTCCTCTGATTGATTCTTATAGTTATCATGCAGTATTTTATATGCTCTACTAATTGTTCCTTTTTTAATGGCAGCTTCTGTTTTAGGTTCAACTAAACATTCTACCAGTGCTATCTTTCATTTAGGACCCCCCTAATTCTTTCTCTTTGCCTATACTCTGATATCAATCCCTGACAGGTAAGGCAATTTCTAACCTGCAGTTCAAATAAATTCTTGGCATCTTCCCATTTTGTCATCTTTCCCTCTGTAGTTATTTGCTTCCAATACCTTGGTTCCTTTGCCAGTTTTCTCCAATAAATTCCGTTCCTCTCTTGCCTATTGTCTATATCCCTAATTACAGTCATCTCTATCAGCAGAAGCTTTTTTCTGCAATCCCATGTTTTCTTAGTTCTTAGAATACTTTCTGCTGCTTTATGGATATAATATTCTGTATGATTATTGTTATTCCCTGGGAATCAATAAACTCTATGCAGGAATAGTGCTATTCCTGCACAGAGTGAACTGTGTCCGGTTAACATTTGCATTAACAGCAGCGCACTTTGCATATTCATGAAGGTGCGCTGCTGCTAAGGCTAAATGGAAATTAAGAGTATTTAGTGCAGGGGGTATGTTTAGGTAGTGCATGCACATCTTACACACCCCCTGCAGTGCCACACAGCACTTTCTAAAAATATTTAAGTGTCCGCGGACACTGAAATGAAATAAAATTGAGTATTTCAGTGTCCATGTCACTGTAATAGATAGGGGAGCATGAAACAATGCAAGGGTGTGTAACATGTTCTGTCACACAACCCGTGCATTGTAAAAGTGGCGAACTGCCATAGCCATCAACTGTACAGGTCTTTGCAAAATGACCAGATGCCTGCCACTCATACTTCTCACCATCCTAGAGCAATAAGGCAGTACAAAGTCATAAATAATGGGGGACAAAGTCAGAAAAATAGGGACACATATAAAATATTGCCATGACAAACCCAAAAGCTGATAGAATAAAAGGTTTGCAGTAGCATGGACCTCCTGCAGGGTATAAAGGCTGAAAGACAAATGTCTCTCAGTATGTTCTGACTTAAACCCCAAGTGATTTGCCAATGATTTGCTAGAAAACCACAGTCACACTTCCTAACTTTATAAGACTAATAATTAAAATTTGTCCCTATTTGTCACTTTACAATTTCCCTTACTGTGACTGACAAGGAGTATGGATACATGTAAATAAAGGGGGTTTATTAATTTTCTTTCCATTGTAAGGTATGTTTAAGTGTAGCTAAGTGGGTGTGCACGTTATGGCCATCTGTTCAGCATTGCTGAAATATCCCAGAGGAAATTAATACAATTATACAGCTGATATCATCATGCCGAGAAAACATAGTGGTCAGAGTGCTGACTTCATGCAGGCATTCATGGTTTGACTACCAAGACAGGCACTTTATTTTTACATGGGAAAGCGGTGTTAAAATTATTATTTTTATTCAAAATTATGTAGTAATTGATATCTGTCAATGAGGGTAGTGTAGCTGGTCTGTAATGTAAGTTTGAGTGCATATAACATGTGAAATCATCCATTTACACAAAAGTGTCCCATATGGTATAGTCACACCCCATGGTAATGTAATGAAAGGACATAGAGGGATGTCATGTAAAGTAAATAATATACACTTACTGATATGTGAGTAATGATTAATGAAGTCATAACCTGATATTTTTATAAAACGAAAAGTGAGCAATGGTAAGCAGTGCTAAGCTATAAAGCTTGTTTCCGCCTTTCTGTTAAAGTGGTATAGACTATTTGTTAGGCTTCTGAGCTAGGCCCTTCTGTGTTGATTAGTTGGTGTAAGCATTGCTGAAATGTCAATGCTAAGCAGCAGTCAGCTTAGGTAACCGAATTTGCGCACTGGTAAGCATAGCTCAACATCTACCCCTTTAAGCAGTGCTCAACTTGGCTAAGCAGGTTTGCACATCACTAAGCTGCTCTCAACAGTTTCAAAATTGACCAATGATGGCAAAGGGTGGGAATATATCCTTATTTAAACCGCACAGGCAGGAACACAGCCTGTACCTGTTATAGTGCATCCTGTGCAGGAACCATGGCTGGCGTAGGTGAGGATTTGCACTTTTGGGTGCAGCACTGGGGCATCCTGGAGTCCAGGGTCATGGCTGGACTCCTCGTAAGTAACCATGACAAGAGACTGCTGCAGGACCAGTACCAGGGCTCTCAGTATAAAGCGGAGGCCTGGGACTGTTTCTCCCATGCTCTCACCAGTGATACTGGCATCCCCCAAACTGGTGAGCAGGTCCGGCACCACTATGCCGAAATAAAGCGGAGGAAGGGGGCACTCTTGGACCAGTGGATCTAAGATGCTAGGGACAACTGTGCTCCAGCAGTTTGTAAGTATCACAGATATAGGTGTATCACATTCTAGCCTGAGGATGTGATAGACAGGTATGCATAATGTTTGTTTTCCTCTCCTACAGCTGCAGCAGAGAGGGCTAGTAACACCGAAGCCCATGGAGACAGACTGCTGAGGCTGCGATGACAGGCTGGTGAGTAAATATCTATTTGGCAGTATATTGTGCAAATAACTAAGAAGTACATTGTTTACTGCTAGTAGGTATACTGTTACTGTGTTAACTGAATAAATAAAGTTTGTCTGACTAATATTGATCTGTAATAAACATCTATAACACAAACTGTTGTGTTTACTCTGGTATGCTATTGTAGACTTAGAATGGAGTTGTAAAACAAGTTATAAATGAAATGTGAAATATATACTGCACTAAGCTCTGTACCCTGAATAGTAATGTGTAATGTATCAAAGTGTGTTCTATGCAGCATTGCCTTGTGTTAGCCTTTGCTTTACAGATTGTAGTAATCCAAAGGATTAATGCACAGTACACTAACTATCTGTCATGTATGCATCACAGGATTACAAGTTCAGACTGTCTAAGCAAGAGACTATTAGGCAGAAATCAGTGAAACAAGAAACAACAGTTCCTCGGTATCTCAGTGTGATGAAAAATAGCTTAGTTGTTAATTTTGCACACCCAGGCACAGTTCAAATTTAGGGAGTGGTACTAAGATGTGTGCATATCTACACACAAGGAATCAGGAATAAATGTAAAAACAGTCTGGTAGTGTTAACAGATATTTTCTCCACAGGTTTTACAGGTAAGGAAATGTTGGTCGTAGCTGTATGAAGGGTATAATAATAAACTGTGTACAACTGTTCAACTGTCCCACCACATGCTTGCAAATGACAGCAGGATAGGTACATACAACATTCACTCTTCCTGATACATGACTCTCAAGTGTCATGCTGTCACAGCTAAGTGGTTACTGCTGCCAGTAACCGTGGACACAGATAGGGAACCAACTGAAGTATGCCAGTAGCACACTCACATAACAGCAGTTCAAGGTATCCCTTTTGTGCTAGATATGTAACACTGACATGACAAATATGAGTCCTCTCTAGTCATGTACCCAGAGCTATCACAGTTTGCCCCATACTATTCCAGGCTGACAATTTAATAGCTATGTTTGTGCTACAGACACTATGGGCCATAGGTAGATGTCAATTGAGAGCAGACCCATATAGTATTGAGCAGTGCTGTTGTGGAAAATAGAAGCATAAACAGTTGTTAATGGACTTTTTGTCTCTCCCTCCACCCCTCATCTGGATCAATACTATAATTTATTTACTATGGGTATGTTGTTCTCCAAACCTCATGTTGGGACTAGTGTTCTACTATTCTTCATATATTTGATTGGTTGCATGTTAACATACCTTGTTCAAATACCATTGTTGGTGGCCTGTTGCCATCAATGTTACTGGCATGCTGTTACGATGCATACTCTTGTTCCATTTGTGCATGTGTCCTGTTTGGTATGCAACTGTTTCAGATCTGTTTTATGGGGTTAATTGGAACATCCACGCATGCTGTTATAACTAATCTTGAAATGTGTTGTTCATGACTAACCAACATATTTTGTAAAACCTCAACACCATAACATGTTTGGGATGGCAGATTCCGGCGGATCCGCCTGTCCCACCTCATCTGGCCGTGGCATGGAGCCCCAGCATGTCTGGGACCCAAACCAGGACTCCCTCATCCATTGGTCCTATACCAGCTTTGGGTGGAACCACCTCACGGGACTGCCCCCCCTCGGAAGTGGGCGCAGACAGGAGCCTATCACCCACAGTCAGTTCCAGAGTATGGTGTACAGCATCATCCTAACAGAGTTGGATGACTGGCTGTACCAGAATGAGGGCTGCCTGGTGCACCTTGAGGGGCAGGCTGCCCCTCTTCTCCAGCCCCTAGCCCAACCACCTTTGGGGCTGTGAAGGCGCAGTGGTGACTGCCCATGGGTGGGGACCTCAGTCCCACTGTATCCATTTGGGAGCACATGGGCTTCAGATTCCCAACTACCCTCCCCGTCAAATGGGTTTACCCCCCCTCATGTGTCATATACCACCCATCTCTGCTGTCATGTCTCTCTTGTCTGTCTGCAAATGCAACCTATCCTACCTAGCCTACCTCCTCAAACATACCTGCAGCCCTTCCCCAACATCCCACTCTCACCTTAAAAAAAAAAGGGCATCTGTCCCGCAAACTAATCCATCTATCCAAAGATTATTCTGCAAATGTCTGTTGCCAACACCCCTCCCTGTGGGGAGTGAGGGTGTAAATTCCAAATTCTACACATTATACACAGCTGTTGCTGCAGACAAAATGTAGAGCTATGGTCCTTTCCCACACCCATTCTGCATATCCCTAGCTGGTTTTCCTAATGTTTTACCCCCTGCTTGCCCCTATTTCACTACTTTCCTATTACCATTTTTTCTTTTCTTTAATTAAAATTAGTGCAGGTGTAAGCGGGAGAAAGTGGTGCTAAGTGAAGCTAAGAGGGCTTAATCATCTGTTAGCATCGCTTAGCAGCTCCACACAAAACTGTACAAACCCGCTTACAACTGCTTAAAAGTGCTTTAATCACTCTGTGTCCATCAGCCCTTGTTCTGCTCAGCAACAAAATAATCAGCCCTGCCAAGTCTCAAACCCAGGATGTTGTGCACTACAATCACAGCAATGTACCACTACACCATCTCAGCTGTGGGACTCTGTAATGATTTTACAAACATATCATGCATTCTGGTCATTTAACATTAATGAAAAAAGTCATCACTTCCAAGTCTGGAGCCCAGGACCCTGTGTACTACAATCACAGCAACATACCTCTGCACCATCTGAGCTGCAACATATCATGCACGACACTCATTTAACACTAGGGAAAGTTATATAGCCGTAGTACTCTTATATACATATATATGTATGTATATAGATACTGACATATATATATATATATATATATATATATATATATATATATATATATATATATACATATGTATATATATATATATATATATTCATATATAGCTATATATATAGATGACCAACCTCTTACTGCAAGACATCTGCAAAAAAATCAACAAAGTGGGGGGATAAAGGGCAAACAATAGTGACATCTTTAAAATATGGCTGTAATATGCATAGAAGTCTGCCAGAATGGTATGGTTTGCTTTAACATATAAGTCCAGATAGATTCCAGGTCTGAAACACAAATGAATGTCATTATTTACTGATGTGAATGCTCACATCATCCCAGTGGTTTGTCAAAAACCCACAACTGTTATGGGCAACAGACCAAACATATGTGCCATGCATCTGGACAGTGTCTAGACATCTGGACAGTGGAGAGGTATGACCGCAGTCATGTAACAGAATAGAAAAACCCATGACAGCTGCCAGCTATGTTACCCAGCACCTTCTGAACCACAGTAAGACCAACACAACACTACCCAAATCAGCTCTGGGGAATTACCCATGTATATCCAAATATAACATGCACTGCAGGGATGGAACTGTAGGGAATAGCAGATATTGGTACAAAAATGTCCACCCAAACCCATTTTCACCACAGTCACAGCCACATACCAGTACACCAAATGAATCCTAGTGTAGAACGACTGTTTGAATAAACATATCCTGATTGCCAGTCACACACGACACCAACATATACTGGCCCAACTCACAGTCTACTGGGAATCATGAGATGTTACAGGACATTTCTCAGTCTGCCCCTACAAACATATACACCTGATAGACCACTGACAACCATAACAGCATGCACGCACAGTCAGATAGAAAAAGGATCTATGGCACTCACATCTGTTACTCTCCCTACTCATCCCAGCAAACATTTACACACAACACTACTACACATTCTTTGCAGTCCGTTAAGAATGGCCAGACATACATAACTCTCAACTGTACAGATTTCCATAGAATGTCCAGGGTGTGGGACCATATTCATGGCTACTGACGCACACTATGTCCAAGAGTCTGCTAAGTCACTGGGACGATACCTGGAGTGCAGTCACTAAATAATGGTATACCATACCTCTGAACCCCTTACTGCAAGACAGCTGGACAAAGCATGACATACTTGGGGGATAAGGGGCTGGAAAGAGGGACATATCTCACATAATGGTGTCACAAACTGAAACAGTTGCTGGTGATACAGGCTTTGTTGTAACATAACCTCCCCAAAGGATATGATGTCTGAAACACCAATGGATGTCAAGATTTACTGACTACAGTCCTCACAGTATCCTACTGAATTTGCAAAAATAGACACTGTCTGAGGAACAGACCAAACATAACAGGAAAACCTGTGGGCAGTCTGTGGACATCAGGAAAGTCAAGAGGTATGTCAACGACATATCACTGTCAGGCATCAAGTGATGCAGAAAATACATGTCAAGACAAACCCTGTTAATCTAGCAGCCCTCTATGTGTATAGCAGCACTACTTACTTACAATCTGTACTCAATTCTGGACCTTTGTCCCCCATGTTGTTGTGCTGCCTCCGCATGTCCTGTCCTGAGAGGTATTCCCACCTACTGTCTGTGAAGCTGTAGCCCCCACATCTCCATAATGCCCTCCACACAGGCAAGGAAAAGGGGCAAGGCCCACATGAAGGACGCAATTATAGCACTGTGTTGCTATGGCATTGGCTAATGGAAAGACAACAAAGCTGCTCTGGATGCAAGTAGCAAGTGTGAGACACCGACTGGTGCACAGGCCATCACCTGCTCTTAAGCAGTACCTACAAAAGGCAAGCTGATGCCTATGCAACACAGGTCTCAACCTATCTACACAAAGACAGACTGACTACACAAACCTAACCATTTGCATTGTTGTGAGGAAACACTTCAGCACTATAACAGGTATGTCAGTCATGTAAGCTTGTAATGGAATGCAGAAGGGGGGATGCAATAATGTCAAATGGGACATTAAACACTAGGCCGCATCAAGACCTGCTGGACTCACATGCTGCTGTCCCACTTGCTCTGTCTGCATTAACATGGAGCACATCTCTGGCCCCCTGAGTCACCCCAGCAAATTTCAGCTCATATATGACTACCACTGGAGTGTCTGTTGTCCAATACTGAGTGTGCCACTGCTAGGCCAGCTACCTGGGATGTTGTAATTATTCATATGTCACATGCAAATGCTACTCTGATACATATGCTTGTCTTACAAATGTAAGAGACTTGTACAGAGTATGTGCATAGTACACAACAGGTGCAGATGTGTGTGTTGAACTGTATGTGATATACTGAGCCCATACCTGACAACTGTCCAGAGGTTTGCAAACTGACTACATGTCTGCCTCATATTTGTAGTCAGTGCCTCATACAGTTGTGTATTGTCTGGCACATCACTGGCAACCCATTAAAGACTGAATTCATAACATATCAGCATACATTTGATTGTTAGATGTCATATCCTGCAGAGTAGACCTGTGAATGCATAACCATATTTGCTGGCAAATAAGTGTGTTTCAGCTAGATTCATAAAGTGACACTATCTACTGGCCTTTGCCCATCACTGATGTGTGCCTTTGTGCAGACGTCTTGCCCTAACAGGAGCTAGATGTGTACTATGAAACCCATGTCAATGCAAGCATACCTTGTCCTGTAGGATGCTGGCATTTGTGCAGTCACTGACACCTGCTTTGTAGCTGTGGAGAGCACACCAACCTTGCCAGGTCACTCATCCCATCATACGTTTAGACCCCAAATGGAGGCCTGCAAAGCCACATGAGGTGGAGTGTCGAACATTAGCATACACATACACAACTCCAGGCTGGCCAAACAGTATGACGCATGGGAGACATCCCAAGTGCAGTTAACTGCTGACAAAATACCTACTCAAATCATAGCTAGCTACATGACTCCAACCATGACTATGGACACCCACCACACCTATTGGGACATGCCGGAATCTGTCAGAATTCAATTGTCTTCCCTGCTCCTGGGTGACTTCAAATACCCAACCATAGTGTGCATGACCTATGCCACCTGAGCATGAATGCACATAGATTTCTCAGCTTTGTCAAGGACAATGCAGAAGATGAGCCGGTCAACACTCCTACAACAGGTGGAAATATTCTGTACCTGGTCCTAACCAACATGTATAACCACTGTAGCACTCCTACAGTGCCATCCTCCTTGGTAATATCTGACCACATAGCCATCACTGTGCAGGTCACCATCTCCCCTTTACAGTGTCAAACAGAATTAACTGGACACAAATGACTATAACTCCCTTAGAGCAGGTAGAAGTAGCTGTACAGCCAATGCCCCATTTGTTGGAACTTGCAGCAGTGTCCAGGCCCACACCACAATACTATGTTGACACCTACATAGCTGTATGGACTCAACAATACCTGACAGGACAACATCATCTCCCTCAAGTTAGGGTAACCACCCGTGGTGGACAGCAGCAATATACAAATACCATAATAGGTGGAAATAATTGCTGGACAGGCCAAGGAGGAGCAGGTGCCTCATTGGAAGCAATGTCACCTTGGTCTGCACAAGCAAATAAGGTCATAAATGATTTACCCTAAGTCTGACTTTGAGTGCAAATTGGACACATCCACCAAGGCCAATCACTAGGCCTTCCACATATGTGTCTGCAATTACAGAGGCAACACACACATCTTCTCTTTAGTGGTGGTCAATAACACAACATACACATATGGCATAGATATAGGCAACTGGCTGTAGACAGGTGAAGTATAAACATCACCTCCCTGACCCCCCCCATTGGTACACATGTGCATGCACAGCACCTGCCCCCTCCCCTCATCACCAGGAAGCAGGTCCATAATGCCCGCTCGAAGGCAGTGCACACTGATCTCCATAGGCCTGATTCCATCCCTAGCTGCATCCTACATGAATACAGGCATTGGTTCTTAGATCCATTCTGCACTGTAGTCAAACACAGCCTGAGTACCAGTGTCATCCCATCTGCACAGAGGGAAGCCACTGTCATTCCTATACACAAAGGTGGAGCAATCCACCGACCAAGGCAATTATATGCAGCAGTTGCAGAGACCATGGAAGTTCCTGACCAGGCAATTCCAGGGTCTGCAACACCTATCCTATACAGGTAGGCTGAAAGCCCTGTCCCTGTACTCAGTCTCATACAGACTGATCATAGGTGATCTGTATCTGGCATACAAGGCCATGTCCAAACCAGCCTTGATGGCATTTCTGCATATCTGTAAGACAAATTGCACTCATGCATGTAAGGCCCTCACCTGGTCTGTGACATGTATAGTACTTGTTGGCGGGATAGTGTGGTGTCCCACACAATACACTGTCTGTAAAATATACACTCCCTTCCCATGTCAAACAGTGTATGTTTATAGCCCTCTGGAAGAGGAAGCTGTATGACTGCATGAGAAATGGATGGGACACCCCTGGGATCTTGCATATGTCCCAGATGGACAGGAGAAACGGGCTTGGAAGGGGCATGGGCAAAGGTCTGGGACAAGCTTATGAGGTCATCAGGGCCAATATCCTGGTATCATCTTATGAGGCTATGCACCTAGTACTTTATGTGTCCTGCATGTATTGCAGACTGTCCTGCAATGTTATCTGAAATTAATTTTTGTGAGTCTGAACTGTGTATGTACTGCAGTGATAGTATATAGTCATGTCCACTCATCAGTTATCATCACATATTGTTACACCTTGTCAGTGTGTGTGGTCTGTATAGCAGTAAGTCAGCTCTTACAGTACATGCATATGCACTTGGTGACATTGTATAGCTCACTCCAGTAGTCTTGGTATTGGTCACAATTACCATTCTGCTACTAGGCCCAACACACAGTAGGATTTGTCACCCTTTGTTGTGGGCTGGACAGTAACAGTGATAGAGATGGATTGTGGCATGCAGAACTGGAAAAAGAATGTTTGGCAATGATATCACAGAAATGATCATTGTTAGGGGGCACAGACAACATATAGGTTGCACACATGTGGATATCCCATGTACAACTGTACAGATGACTGGTATGGGCTGTATAGTGTTACATGGCGCATGTGAGGCAGATGCCATTAACAGGGTCTTTAAAGCATTGTCATGGGTAAGGGGTCAACAGGACTTAAAATGGTATAACCTACACACACAACAGCCACAGGAAATAAGCTTCACACACAACTATAGTTCTCAGTATTGAGATTAGAACCCCTACCTATCTATTTCCACTATAGTATTACGCAGTTATTGCACATGCCACAGAGCTTAGAGGGCTGAAAAGTGTATATAGGTACATCTAGGATAAATGACATCAGCAGGCATTGTAAGGTAAGACAATGGGACATGTACTGGGTGGTACATGCCTCAAAATGGTATAACCCACACTCCCACAGGATATGATTCTCACCCAAACACACACACACACACACACACACACACACACACACACACACACACACACACACACACACACACACACACACACACACACACACACACACACATACACACACACAGTTTCACAGTTGCCAGTATTGAGATTAGAACCCCTAGCTATCTAGTTATGTATACTACAGTGTTATGATACATGCCATGGAGCTTACAGGATATAACAGTCTCACAAGGTGTCACAAGAATCACAATTCTAAGGTTATTACATCAAGAGTCCTTGTAAAGTATGGCAATGGGAAATGTACTGGGTGAGAAGGCCATCAAAATATGTTACCCTACAAACATACTCACTTACAAACACCTTCACACACACACACACACACACACACACACACACACACACACACACACACACACACACACACACACACACATTTGCCACAACTGAGTGTAGAACCCCTGCCTATCTAGTTATCTGTACTATACTGTTATGTAGTTATTACACACACCATGGAGCTTATATGGCTGGGTGCTATCCAAAGGTACTTCTAAGTGCAACGGCATCAGCAGGACTGCTAAAGTAGGGCACTGGGTGGGAAAGTCCTCAAAATACTTCATCCTACAAACACTCACACTTATACTCACACACATTTGCCAGACCTGAGAGTAGAACCCCTGCCTATCTAGTTATTTGTACTATAGTGTTACACAGTTATAGCACATGCTACAGAGCTTATTGGGTGACAACTGCCCAAAGGTGCTTCTAAGGGGAATGACATCAACAGGACTGCTAAAGTAGAGCACTGGGAAGTGTTGTGGGTGAAAAGGTCCTCAGAATACATCATTCCTATAAACATACACACTTACACACTTCTACACACACACACACACACACACACACACACACACACACACACACACACACACACACACACACACACACACATTTGCCAGAACTGGGAATGGAACCCCTGTCTATCTAGTTGTTTGTACTATACTGTTACATAGTTATTCCATGCACCACGTAGCTTATAGTGCTGGAGCTGTGCAAAGGTACTTCTAAGGGGAATGACATCAGCAGGACTGCTAAAGTGGGGCACTGAGAAGTGTTGTGGGTGGGAATGGCCTAAAACTGTTTCACCTACAAACAGACACACACTCCCTCACTTTGACGCATACACTCGCACACACACACACACACACAGACACACACACACACACACACACTTACATTTGCTAGGACTGAGATTAGAATGCCTACCTATCTAGTTATTTGTACTATAGTGTTATGCAGTTATCACACACACTACAGAGCTTATAGGGCTGATGGGTGTCCAATGGTACTTCTAAGGTGAATTACAGCAGCAGATCTTGTGAAGTATAGCAATGGAAAGTGTACTGAGTGGGAACAGTCTCCTAATACTTAGACCTAGACTTAGACACACACACACACACGCAGGTGATTGTGATATTATAACCCCCACCTGAGTACTATTACACAGTGGGACTCACCTTTTATGCTGGCACTTGTGACTAGGTACAACCGGTATGCCACTACACACAGAAAGACATCACTCTATGCCATTCATGGTATCCGTGTGTGTGTGACTCACTCTGTGTGTATCCCCCTGTGTCTTTCTCTCACCATCACTGTCTGTGTCTCACTTTCCCACATCTCTGTGTGTGTATGCTTGACATATTGTTATCTGTTGCCCATATATATATATATATATAGAGAGAGAGAGGGGAAAACATACTGGACCTGATCATCTCCAACATGGGGACACTATGCTCCAGACCAGAAGTGTATCCCTCACTGGTAAGATCAGACCATAAACTAATCTCACTGGATATTCACATCCCGACCCCACCCCCTGCCCAGAAAAACACAGTGAAAAACTTCTCTAAAGCAAATTTCACACACTTCAAAACTGAGGCGAAATCCTTCAAAGCCCCCAGGCCTGTGGACAATACGGCCCAGACTGCAGAATCCTTTATAAACGCATTCTATGAACACCTTCAGGAATGCATGGATCATGCAATCCCAAATAAAACCAAGACCCAATCCTCCAAAGGCAGACGTCCTGTCTGGTGGACCCCAGCCATAAACAAACTATACAATAGAGGGAGGAAGCTACTACATGATAGAGCAAAATCCCAAAAAGGGAAGGCATCTCTAATCAGTATTAGCAAAAAACTATGGGCACTCATAAAATCGTCTAAGGCCAGCTTTGAGAGAAAATTGCACAGGACACTAAGGATAATCACAAGGCTTTCTTTAGTTATGTTAGGAACCTGGGTGGGAATTCCCAGATATGCTCATAATTAGTCCAAAATGACAAAAAATACACCGAGCCCACAGACATTGCCAACATCCTAGCTGACAGGTTCAATGCAAACTTCTCCCCACCCAAAGGGCAAATATCTATCCCAACAGAGTGCTGCCCCCCTGACATCTCAGATGCTCAGGTAAGAGCCACCCTCTCCAAAGCAAAAAACACAGCATCAATGGGACCAGATGGTGTCCCGGGCTGCATCCTACATGAACTCCAAGAAGAGCTAAACCCAAACATAAAACTACTGTTCAATCTTAGCCTTACTACAGGATATGTACCCAAAGAGTGGCATACAGCAACAGTGGTCTCTCTCCACAAAGGTGGTGCCTCAATGGATCCTGGAAACTATCGCCCCATAAGCCTGACTAGCTTGGTCTGCAAAGCTATAGAAAGGATCATCATGGACCTCATAAATAAAGATATTGGGGACCTACAGACACTGAATCCTACCCAGTTTGGTTTTGTTAAGGGCAGATCCTGCCTCTTAAACCTGGTAGATTTCTTTGAAACAGTCACCAAGGCCATTGACGAGGGGAAGGTGGTCCACACAGCCTACCTGGACTTCACAAAAGCCTTCGATACAATACCCCACTCGGGCATTATAGATAAGCTCACCAGCTTAAATATAAACCCCTATGTCACTAGATGGGTTACAAACTGGCTCAAGGACAGAACCCACATGGTTAGAATTGCTGGAGCCATGTCAGACTCCAAACCAGTTACAAGTGGCATCCCACAAGGCTCAGTCCTGGGACCTCTCTTGTTTGGTATATATTTCTCGGCAGTACAGGCCAACACGGAAGGACTGTGGCTGACCAAGTTCAGATGACTGCAAACTGGGCACCATAATCAACTCTCCAGCCGACACAAGCATCCTCCAAAAGGGCCTCATAGAAACAGACAACTGGTGCCAGAGCCATGGCCTCAAGCTAAACGCCAAAAGTGTATAGTCATCCCTTTGGCAAAACAAAGTGCCACAAATTACCACATAGGTGGTAATCCATTAAGTACAGAAGAAGTCATTAGGGACCTGGGGACCCAAGTTGATAGCAATCTCTCATTTGACAACCACATGGCCAAAGTGGTTAGAAAAACATTTTATATAGCCCACCTAATCATGAAGGGATTCACATCTAGATCAGGGGAGGTCATCGTGCCTCTTTACTCATCCCTCATCAGGCCCATAATTGAGTACAATGCCCCTTTTGGGATGTACCCTACCAGACACTTGCAGCAACTGGAAAGACTCAAAAAGTACCTCACCAAAAGGATCAAAGGGCTCAAACAGATGCCATATGCTGTCCGGTTAAAGAAACTCCAGCTCTACTCAGTGGAATACCGCCTGCTCAGAGCCGATCTGTGCCTGACGTATAAAGCCATGTCTAACCCGGAATTAATGGACATGCTGCACCTCAGAAAATCCAAATCCCATCGAGCTACGCACCAGAGACTTGAACCTCAGCACTGAAATAAATAGGACATGCTGGAGGGACAGATTCATAACCCAGAGGCTCCCTTCACTCTGGAATAAAATCCCAGTCTAGGTTAGGCGGAGTCCCACACTGACTCTCTTCAAGAGGAATCTTGATGACTGGATGGGAGATCGTAGGTTTTCCCCAGCTATCACTTCTGTGTCACTGTTAGACAGAGGCACAGTATACTAACCTCAAAAAAAGGCATAGCAAAATTAATTTAAAATGGTTGGCGAAAGCCAAACACACTCTGGCTAGGCTTATAAATGCCTAGAGCAGATAGCCTAGTATGAACCTATGAACCTCTCAGGTCTTCCCTAGGGGTACTGGGTTTGTTTAGCAGACATTTTCAGACATATCGGTAGTCTGACACTGCAATGTATTGTGTCATTACCTAGTGACAGACATCCTCAGATCATCACAGTGCTTTACCAGAGGAATACAAGATGTATGATGCACAGACCAATATCATGAGCCCAGCTATGTACATTCTTGCCCAACAAGACCAGTTGGGAGGTGTGGTTATGGCCATTTGACTGATGACACCGTGTAAACAGTCCAGCAACTTGATGATATACTGGCTGGGGATCTCCTGCTTCTGTGGTATCTTTCTTACCTAAGATGTTATATCCTGGTGTGGCCATACCTCTCAACTGTATATTTTTTTGGCAGATCGTCCAGATGTTTCCCTAGAGGTTTTGTCCAGTCTGCATAAAATTGTGTTTTTATGGTAAGTTAGTTGCATATAATTGAAGACTGATGTTACAATATAATGACAGACATTACTGTTTCAGACTACATAACCTTCAGACAATTCCTGCTAATGCAAACCCCTCATCCTAACAACTTTCTCAATATGTAAGGGCAATATTTACAACACATGCCTATCATTGTGCCTTTGTCCCACTTTTATTTCTGACCTTGTCCAGATGTCTTGCTGTCAGAGGTTGGGAGGTATAGGTATGGGTACAGAGTGCATTCTGCTGTGCAGATATGTCCATTATATGTGTAGTATATTCCACATAGTACTGTGACTTCCAGGTATGTCAGTGGCAGAGCAGTAGATGTAGCTGACATGCATAATAGTTGGGACTGCAGTTATCTGCACATGGCCCTGTCAAAGACAGCACTGTACCTAGGCCACTACAACACAACAGCCAGGAGTAAGTGCTTGCCAGATCCTGACAGTATTAACCACACATACACATAGCTCATTGACCGCTACATATCGTGGACATGCAGCGTGTTTTCATGTGTGTTGGGACAGCCCTGGCAATATGTGCTCTGCTGCTATTTCCCTGCAAACATACATGTTACTGCATTTCTGTGTGAATATGGGGGGCACACCTGTCAACTGTACACATTTGCACAGAATGTGCTAATATTTGCTTTACATTTTGGTTCCATTTAGCATACTATTGTGCCCTGTCTTGGGGACTAGAGGCATATCACTAAGACCACAGGTCAGATTGTAATGGCATACATTTGAGTTTCAGACTTCTTACCCTTCAGAGCCTTACTGCAACTGCAAGACCTACTGTGCTATCACTGTGCATGTCTGTGTGTGTGTGTGGGGGGGGAGGGTAATTTGACATTGTCACCATTTGTGGGCCTTTGTCAGACATTTCCTTATGGTTTTCTACAACTGACTTGCTGGAGAGAGGCTAAGGGGTGAGTATAGGTTCATTGGTTCATAGGTTCATACTAGGCTATCTGCCCTAGGGCATTTATAAGCCTAGCCAGAGTGTGTTTGGCTTTTGCCACCCATTTTAAATTAATTTTGCTATGCCCTTTTTCGAGGTTAGTATACTGTGCCTCTGTCTAACAGTGACACAGAAGTGATACCCGGGGTAAACCCATGATCTCCCATCCACTCATCAAGATTCCTCTTGAAGAGAGTCAATGAGGGACTCTGCCTAACCTGGACTGGGATTTTATTCCAGAGTGAAGGGAGCCTCTGGGTTATGAATCTGTCTCCCAAAAATGAAGACACCAAACAATTGGACTCCAGGAAGCAACCAGCTGCAAAAAATGAAACAAGTGCCACGAGTTTACCTAGGTTTCGTCTTTAATCCGACTTCATCAGAACACAACTGATACAAGTAAAAAGCAACCTTATATACACACCTAAAAGTGACATCATCAATAATCAATTTGTCAATTTATCAATTAAGTAATTCGTACTTAATAAAAAGGCCAGCATTCAAAATAAAAGCAACAATACAAACTTCACTGAAGGAATGTATACAAGACCTGAATTAAAAAACAGCCCAAAGGGACTGAATAACCACAGTTTATAGTAAACATTAATATAAAACCAGACATTACTATTATTAAAAAAACTGATGCAAATATACTCCAAATAATACATGTTAAACATAAGTGAAAACCAATAAAATAATGAATGTAAATGTATATAAAAATAAAAATAAACATGAAAGTGAATGTGTATGAGAATGAAATTCAACCCAATATATTTTTCAGTTTTAAAATGGGCATAATACTAATGCAGTCGTTAATGCCTGGATATTCTAATGCATTGAGTTTCAACTGCCATTTCATTTCTCCTATATCTAACTGCACATCCAATATCATTCCATACCTGTCTACCATAATCTGCTGAATGACACTAAACTTAAAACAATGCCCACTATTGGTATCGATGTGCCTGTACAGAGCATTCGTCTTTTTCTTCAATCTAATGTCCGACTGATGCTCAATAATCCACTCCCTTAATGCCCTACAGGTCTTCCCAATGTAAAAGGCTGGACACTGCATACACAGTGCCATATACACAACACTTGTACTGTAACAGTCAAAATGAGCCCTAGGTCTAACTGTGACTCCAGCCACCTTAAATTCCGCACCAGTCACATTGATCAAATGACAAATACTGCACCTACCACACCTAAAATTACCCTTACTCCTATGCGTAACAGCGTCTGAAATGTAATTCCTTTCCAATAATTGTTTAAAGGAACGGCCTTTCCTAAAAACACATTTGGGAGGTCTCCCCAACTTACCACTTACCAATTGGTCCAAATTCAACAATTTCCAATTGTTGATAACAATCTCAACAATGTAAGGCGCATCAAAAGAGTAAGTCGTGATAAAGTATAAAGGAAGGTCATTACTAACCCCTGTACAAGATTCCTCACATTCAAAATTATTGTCCCCCATAGGAGCACTAGTTACATCAACATACTCGCGTCCAATGCCAGACTTCCCCTGTAACAGAGCCCAATATGTACCATTGGCCCTCTTTGATTTAACTTCATCTGCAATACAATTACACAATGCTACTGGATAACCACGCCTAATAAACATTAGTTTGATAAATTCAACTTCCTTAAAAAATTCAACGTCCAAACTGGTCATTCTCGCTGCCCTGACCATCTGTCCTTTAACAATTGCCTTCTTCTGATGGTCAGGGTGACTGCTTGAATAACCCAAATAGGAGTTTCCTTATGGTTTTCTACAACTGACTTGCTGGGGTGAGGCTAAGGGGTGAGTATAGGTTCATAGGTTCATAGGTTCATACTAGGCTATCTGCCCTAGGGCATTTATAAGCCTAGCCAGAGTGTGTTTGGCTTTTGCCACCCATTTTAAATTAATTTTGCTATGCCCTTTTTCGAGGTTAGTATACTGTGCCTCTGTCTAACAGTGACACAGAAGTGATACCCGGGGTAAACCCATGATCTCCCATCCACTCATCAAGATTCCTCTTGAAGAGAGTCAATGAGGGACTCTGCCTAACCTGGACTGGGATTTTATTCCAGAGTGAAGGGAGCCTCTGGGTTATGAATCTGTCTCTCCAGCATGTCCTGTTTATTTCAGTGCTGAGGTTCAAGTCTCTTGAGCGCCACCCATTTTAAATTAATTTTGCTATGCCCTTTTTCGAGGATAGTATACTGACTCTGCCTAACCTGGACTGGGATTTTATTCCAGAGTGAAGGGAGCCTCTGGGTTATGAATCTGTCTCTCCAGCATGTCCTATTTATTTCAGTGCTGAGGTTCAAGTCTCTTGAGCGCGTTGCTCAAAGGGATTTGGATTTTCTGAGGTGCAGCATGTCCATTAATTCCGGGTTAGACATGGCTTTATACGTCAGGCACAGATCGCCTCTGAGCAGGTGGTATGCCACTGAGTAGAGCTGGAGTTTCTTTAACCGGGCAGCATATGGCATCTGTTTGGGCCCTTTGATCCTCTTGGTGAGGTACTTTTGGGGTCTTTCCAGTTGCTGCAGGTGTCTGGTAAGGTACATCCCAAAAGGGGCATTGTATTCAATTATGGGCCTGATGAGGGATGAGTAAAGAGGCACGATGACCTCCCTGATCTAGATGTGAATCCTTCATGATTAGGTGGGCTATATAAAATGTTTTTCTAACCACTTTGGCCACGTGGTTGTCAAATGAGAGATTGCTATCATCTTGGGTCCCCAGGTCCCTAATTACTTCTTCTGTACTTAATGGATTACCACCTATGTGGTAATTTGTGGGCACTTTGTTTTTGCCAAAGGGGATGACTATGCACGTTTTGGCATTTAGCTTGAGGCCATGGCTCTGTCACCACTTGTCTGTTTCTATGAGGCCCTTTTGGAGGATGCTTGTGTCGGCTGGAGAGTCGATTATGGCGCCCAGTTTGCAGTCATCTGCGAACTTGGTCAGCCACAGTCCTTCCATGTTGGCCTGTACCTCCAAGAAATATATACCAAACAAGTGAGGTCCCAGGACTGAGCCTTGTGGGGCGCCACTTGTAAAGTACAGTTTTGTACCTACCATAAATATAGATGTTCGAGTGTACACCCTGCTGCAGTCATCACACTCGGGCCACCCTGTCGTCAGGCGGTCCCGCAGTCGGCTGGAATTCCAAAGTCCTGGTCCGGCATCGGATGCTGTAACTTCTTCCCTGACGTCAGTGCACCAGGGGGTGTATATAATGCATCCGGCACCATTTTCTTCAGTTTTTCTTGCCCCAGATGTCAGGTGCCCCCAAAAAGTTGGTCAGTAATTAGTACCAATTTAAGAAATTTTAGCACAAACACAAAATCCCTCCAGCTATAAGCAAATACATCAGGAAGGTATTGTAGAGATTTAGCCAGTTAGATCAGAGGGGATGGAGGGAGGGTAACCTGGACTGCAGCAGGGTGTACACTCGAACATCTACATTTATGGTAGGTACAAAACTGTACTATTTTCATCATGTTGCCCTGCTGCAGTCATCACACTTGGGTAGAATCCCAAAGCTAAGGATGTGGAACCCCCACACTGATATCCATGCCTGTGACCTATGACCTCCCCTGTTAGTTGGCCCCCCCACATATACTGCAGTGGGATTTTACAACTTGGGTACTACTGGATAGTGTGGTGGGGCCAGTATTGGGCAGACAATTCCAGATATCCCACATAGCTGTCAGTTGTCTGCTGCTCTCCCAGTAGGCCATCCCATTCCCTTGCATGCATGCAGCAATACCATAGATATGCCAACAGAACATACTGATGCATTCATTTATTGTTAAGAAGACTGACTTACCTTGTGCCTGCGTCAGTTGTGTGGATGGTGCTTGAGGGCTGCCTATGTCGGATGCATGTAGTACACTGCCTATACATGGTAAGTTACAGGTAGTGTGATGTGTGTGTCATCCATTTTTACTATGTGTGCGAATCAGAGAGAGGTGTCAGTCCCTGGGTGCCTACAGTGTCAGTGTGTGTGTGTACTATGCGTTGCCTCTTTGCCAAGGCCAGGCCATACTGGGCACGCCTCCTTCTCCCTACAGGGGCTGGCTCAGGGGGTTCCACCTCCGAGTCTCTCTGTGCCTGTGGGGACCTTGGCAATGGTGGGGGGCTGTGTGGCCCTTCCCCTTGCTGTTCCTGCTGCAGCTGTTTCCGCAGAATCATATTGTGTACCATGGCACATACTATGAACATGTGTGCACATGTGACTGGAAAGTACTGCAAGGCTTCACCAGATATGTCAAGTCAGTGAACACATGCTCTATAATGATCCTGGCTTGTGAGTGTACCTCATTATGACATTCTTGAGTGGGTGCGTGTGCATTTCTGATGGGTGTAATCATCCATGGCTCCAGTGCATAGCCAGCATCCTCCACCAGATGGACATACGGGATGTCCCCCCTAGCAAATCCCTGATACAGCTGTGATGAATGCCAGATGTGGGAGTCAGATAGCTTCCAGGGCTGCCAGTACACACATTCATGATAATGTCCTGGCATTGCACATGACCTGGCAGTTGATGGAGGGGAAGCCCTTGTGGTTTGTGTAGACACTACCCTGTTCACCAGGTGGTGCTTTGATGTGGATGTGCGTGTAGTCTATGGCACCCAGTACCTCTGGGTATTCTGCTACACGGTGGTAGAGGGGTATATTGCTGGTCAACTCCTCCCGGGTGCTGGGGAAGTAAATGTGCTCACTGGCATGTGGTAGCATGGCATCCAGGAACTGGAGGAGTACCCTGGATGCAGATGCCTGTGAGACCCCATGATGTCCCCAGTAGGTCTTTGGAAAGTACCTGTAGCTAGTATTCTTAAGGCTACACATATCTTGGTATCCACTGGGATGGGTTCCCCTCTGTTGGCTATGGGTCTGAGTTAAGGCTGGTACAGCTCGATGATTTGCTGAAGTATGTCTCTGTCCACCCTGTAGTGCTCTACTATCTCCAGCTCATGTAGCCCCTGGTAGTTTACCCTGGGTCTGAACACTCTTCTCCTCCTCCTCAGTCTGGGGTGGTTGCCAGCATTATCCTCCTCACTACCGTCAGCCTCCAGCACATACTAATGTATCAAAGTGACAGCAGCCCCTAACATTTTGTTGGTTAAAATTCCCCTGAGTCTGTACAGCAATGGTGCAGAGTTTGTGGGAAAAACAGACTGAAAGGTGTTTGCACAGTTTATACTGTTGTGCTGCAGATGCTACATGTATGATTGGCTGGCTATGATACATTCCCCCTGCCTGCTATTTTATTTGTACTTGATTGCTTTTATTCTGCTATTTCCCTTTTTTTTCCCTTCCTATTTCCACCCCTTTTAAGCCCCCAGGCACGCCTCTCAAACCCGGTGCCCAAATGTAAACAATTCTGTTATTTCCAGGGTTTTTTTTTTTGTTTTGTTTTAGACCCAGTGCGCGCCATGCAAACCTGTTTAGCTAAGGTAAACAATGAGAAATGGCCCTTCCTTGGACACAAACATGCTCTTCATTTCATGGAGTAAGTCAATACAGCCTCAGACACACACTCTTGCTTAGCTAAGCTCAAATTTGCATACCCCACTGCCTTAATCCCTGGTTACACCACTTCACCACAGCCTTCCTCCTTAGCAGCCAGTGTTAACTGTTATTGTTTTGATTCTGCATGCCATACACTATAATGGCAAAATGCAGATTTCAGTTAAAATTGCCTTTTCACATTTTTTTTTTAATTTTCGGCATGATTCTATTTAAGTGGCACTGGCCTATGCTTAAATGGTCGAATCTGGCCAAAAAAAAAAACTTTGATTTTTATAATTTTGCAACACTTTTCCATACCAATGGCCATATATTTGGCCATTGGCATGCCTTAGGATTGTAATACATGCTTTACTTTGAGCTGTCATACCTCCGTTTTGATTTTTGCAGAAATGTTTTCAGCTAGTAGCTGAATACATTCCTGTACCTCACACTGTTCTTGCATGGATGCCTGCCTGCTTACTGAATCGCTAATTCACCTCATTTGCATGGTTTTCACCAGCAAATGAGGTAATTAGCATTATTCAGTGGTGTCTGTGCAAGAATAGTGCTGGCAGGCTCGTGCACACTCCCAGCCTTGTTTACTGAATCGCTTGGTGGCCATATTCCGTGCAGGAGCTGCTACACTATTCCTGCATGGAGAAAACTGGTTATTGAATCCCGGGGATTCTCCTTAAAGGCCTGCATCCAAAATTTCAGTCTCTCCTTGTTTCTTGAGCTTTCCCCCCTGTTTCATCATCACCTCTTTCCACTTTGAAATATAGTTTTCTGTTTGTGCTATATGATGTAGGAGTCGTAACTGTGTGGCTGTGAAATACCCCTTCAGTTGGGTAAACACAATCAGCCCTGTTCTACTGGAAGAATCAGCTTATCCCATTTGACTCTTGCCATCTTTTCTTCCCAGATATAGTCCTTCAGCTCTTTATTAACTGTTATCCACAACTTCTCTGGTTGATAAAAATATGCCTGATCTGTGTATAAGACTAAGGGAACTAAAAACAATTTAACTGCTTTTATCTTACTATCCATATCCATATAACAAAACTTCAATTTTCTCAGTTTTTCTACTATCTTTTGTTTAGTCTCTTCCCCCATATCCTTAACTGCCACACTAGAAACATTTTAATCCATACTCCCAAATACTTCATTTTATCATGCCCCCATAAATATGGATATTCCTGAACCAATTTGCGTGTCAGTACATAATTTACCACTATTGCCTTTGTTTTAGCTTCATTAATTTTGTATACCGAAAAAATCTGAAACTGTCTGAAAATGTTCCACAGCACTGTAATGTGTCTTTCTGGTTTTGTCAGGTACAAAATAATATCATCTGCAAATAAAGGCAGCTTCTCTTGACTACCATACCAGTTATATCCTTGAATTTCTGAGTTCCTTATTTTTTTTGCCAGTGGTTCTAAATATAATTGAAATAATAAAGGGGAAAGAGGACACCCCTGCCTGGTTCCACTGTTCAAGCAGAAATTATCAGAGAGGACCCCACCCACTTTAATTTTCATGTCCAATCCCTCAAATATCCTCCTAATCAACCATATAATTTTTTTCAGGAAATGCAAATGCTTCCACTCCCTGCTCATACAGCCCCAGCTTACTCTATCAAATGCTTTCTCTGCATCAAGACCAACCAACAGCAATGGTGTTTTCTTACATTCTGCTTCTCTCTGGATCATCAGTGTTCTGTTAATGTTGTCAAATGTTTGCCTCAAAAGAAATTCAGTCTTGTTCTTTCCAAGGGAGAAGTAAGTTGTGTTCAGGGCTTTATATGCAAAGCTGATAAAATAGCTCCTGGTCAGCTGACAAGACAGATGCTTGAAATAGTACAAGAAACATATCCAGGAACAGTGAAGTGCAAAACTGGCAAGAGATACAATGTATTGACCAATGCATACCATAACGACAAACCAATGGATGAAATGAAAGCATATCCAGTACCAGTTCTTCTTTGAAGTTGAGTGGGCATGAATTTACTCCAGAGAAGCTATGCCAATGGAAAGAAGTATTTAAGCTTTGAAGACTATCAGGAGAAAGATCAGTGTCAAAAAGTGCAAGAACTGACATCTCAGTTTTGTAGTATAGGACCACATCTTTATAGAGTCTCAGTCTTTTATCATCTTAACTGTTAATGTGCAGAAGACTTAAAAGTAAATTACCTAGCTCACTTGCATTGTTCATGACTGAAATCAATTTATAGTAAAGGAAATATTGGGGAGAAACCAGGAGAGGCAGAAATACTACTGTGATAGAAACTACAGAGGATTATTTTATTTGCAGGCTGGAGACAGTGTAAAATATAAAGGATATTGGAAATTTCACATCCTGAAGCTCTAGTAATCGATAAATCCACCAAACCAAGATCCTGTATTGTTTATAGGGAACAGGCAGCAAGCTCAGAGTATTAAGACTGTAGAGTGTTAATGAGCTGCTTCATGTACTCAAGATACAGGGTTTGATTCCTTCCACCCACATTTGTCTATCTTGTGTGACTCTGAGCAAGTCAGCTAACCTGCTAGTGCTACCAGGTCACCCTTGAAAAGGGATACTTGAGTCCAGTGGACTTACACAATTAATATATACATTAAAAATGGAAAACTATATAAGAGAAGTGTTAGGCCTTCGTATAAGACAGATTGAATTTTTAAGTTCCTGGAAAATGAGTATCTAGAAGTGTTACAACTAGCCATGCTGCAGAGGAAAAACAAAACTTTCAGAACTGTGATGCTGAAAACACCACCTTAGTAATATGTGTTAACCCTCACCCTAAACCTTACTTTTAAAAATCTTTCTGTAACACTAGCACAAAATAGACAAATTAGAGGCTAGTGTTATGTAGGGTTTTAGTGTTGATTGTTATCATTGTATCATGCCAGATGTTTTATGTTCAATTTAGTGATACACTGATGAATCACAATATAATCACATATATATGTGTGTGTGTGTGCGTGAGTGTGTGTGTGTGTGTGTGTGTGTGTGTGTGTGTGTGTGTGTGTGTGTGTGTGCGTGTGTCATATTATCATATCCTCGTAACATCAAACATCTAAATATTGAGCAAAACTGCTTGAAAACAGTTAATCTAAAAAACGAAAATACCCCATTCCCCCAGCACTTATAGCTACCACCTATGAGATTGCCTACGGTGCAGAAAGGGTAAATTCCCAAATCTGTATTGTTCTGCAATTTTGTACATAGTCAGCAATGTGAGATTCGTTACTTTTTGACAAAATATGTTGGTCCTTTTACTGTTTGACAAAATAAATTTTCGACAAAAGCAAGTGCGCACACACACACACACACACACACACACACACACATATATATATATATATATATATATATATATAGGGTCTATGTCAGAAAAACAAAAAATCAAAATATCAAACACTCACATGAGCGAATAATCAGGAACTCGAAATCACTATTGTGGGGGGCTGCACCCCAACACTCCCCGCTAAATATATATTCCTACTCTGAGATCACACTACAGTGAGGAAAGAGCAAATATTCCAATCTTCACTGTGCTGCGATCCCAAAAAACCACCATCGACTTCCTGATTATTCGCTCATGTGAGCAATCGACATTTTGAGTTTTTGGCGTTCTAAAGTAGACCTTATAAATACATATATATATATATATATATATATATATATATATATATATATATATATATATATATACTGCATAAAGGTGTTGGACACCTAGGAGACTGATGTCAAAACATTGAATGAACAAAAATCAACATGTTCTGTGCATGCACTGGGGATTATCCCAAAGCGGACTAAACCAATGTCAAGTGTTTTTATCCCCCGCTAATTATACATACTAACTCCGGTATCACAAATCCCCAAGTAAAGACAGCATTCCCCTACCTACCTACGGATTGTCAGTTTTGCACAGCTGTTGAAAATCTGTCTGCATTAACCAAATGGTGTTGATCAAACAGGTTTCAGTATTGTGTCTCTTGACTGGGTATTCAATAACCATGCATACATACATACTTGCATGCACATACATACACACTCGTGCCTTGATGGCAAAAGTTTATAATCTGCCTCTTCTGAAAAAAATTAATTTGTTAAGGGAATTTTTTTTCATGAATCTGGGATGATTTATAATGTTGGATAGCTTTTAATGGCAAAACATCAGGTCTATTCACAGCTTTTAAGACCTTTTTTTTCTGAGACATAATATCTCATTATCTCTATCATATGCTGTCTTAGTTTCAGAACTGGATTTACAGCCAGAGCTGTTTCTTTCATATCACCAGTGTCATGTCATGGCTTCAGAATAGAAAAATGAATAGTTCTAGTGTAATATTCATTTGTTATTATATTATTTTATTCCTTTATCACATTTAGTTGGTAAAAATGTTGGTCGAACAAAGAGCTGCTTTGTGTAGTTTTTTGTTTCTTATCAACATAGTCTGTCTTTTATGAGGAGAGTGACCCTGAGGTTTTCTTCTTGTGTCAGCACACAGTTCTATGTTATTCTTCCTCCTTTTATCTCTACTGTTTGTCTTTTTACCAGTTCTGTCCATGAGTTGAGCTTTGCAGCAAATTTTGTTTAAGTTATTTCAAAACAGCAGACAAACTACTGGAAAGCTTGCAGTAAGGTGAAAGGGTGCCATTTAGATTCTCAGCATGCTGTTTAACTGTTTTATTCCATTGAATTACAGACTCAGCAGTTCATGTGGTTTTGCTTAAATTCATCATGAAGGATTCCACTATTCTGTTTACATCTTACTTTGTGTAATCCATTGGTTCACACAAAATCTTTTGAATTTACAATTGTTTAAAAATGGACAATTGTCAGTACTCACACCCTCTAGTACCCAAATCATGGAAAGTATTTTATCAAGAGCTGAAACTGCTGCTTGTGAGGAGGATGCAGAACTTAAAAATTATGTACAGGCCATTTTATGGTTCTCCTGAGCATTCAGATATTTCCGTCAGAACATATCACAACTACTGTCCAAATGTAACAGCAATTCTGCTCTCAGTATAATACTCCAGGAAACCAAGCAGTAAAACACAATTATTTTATTCTAGCGCCTCTGTGTAACCACCTTCAAGGAATAATACACATACAAAAAAAAACACCTTTTCTATATCCAATCTTAAATTACAGTCAAATAATAAATCAAGTAATTAATTAAAACAATTAATCTAAAGCAAACATCTCCAGTTTAACTCATTATTTAAGCCCCTAGCAATCAAGGTCTTATACTTTAAAATATATATACTTTCTTTATACATCAGTTTTTGTTTTAATACATTTTCATTATTCTCCATACATTCAGTTTGTTCTAAAATAGTGCCATGCAATAAACTCTCATCACTGTTGTGGAATACTTTAAAATGTGAGGATATTATTTTGTCTTCTTTTTGATTTCCTACATCTCTCAGATGTTCCATGAATCTAACCCTAAACTTTGTTTTAATCTCTCCTACATAATACAGTTGACACTGACATTTCAATGCATATATTACTCCTTTACTTTCACATGTATATGTCCCTCTAGATACACATTTAACACCATTCATACTATCAACTGTATTAATAATATGTGTGCATATACTACACTTATTATATCTAAATGTTCCTTGTAATAAAGACCTTCCAATATTCATTTTTGTCATAACAAATGTACCATGAACAACCATATCTTTTATATTTTACCTCTATTAAACAAAAAAAGGGTCTCCTCTGTAAAATGGTTGACAAAAACTTATCCTGTGTTAAATATTCTCAGTAATACTTAATCATGTCAACTATTGCCCCACTTCTGATGTTATAAATAGAAAAATAATATATGGAGTCCTTCATACTCTGACCAGTCGACTCACTTCTTTGATGATCCTCTTTTATCACTTCTTTTCCTTTTCCATTGTCCCTTCCGTCAAATACCTTTTTCTGAGCTGCTTCTATAGACTTTAAATTCTACCCCCTCCCCCTAAACATTTTTATTGTTTGCCCCATTTCTTGTGCCAGGTCAGTTTTGTCATTACATAACTTAGATAACCTTAACAGTTCTCCATAAGGTAGGGCATCCATTACACGGGGGGTGGCAACTAGTTGCAAAAAGATATTGGCTACCATCTTCAAACTTCCTATGTATGTTAGTTGTGACACTTCCATTCTCTTTACCTTATAAAATCAGGTCCAAATAAACCACTGTCATTCCTTTTTGTAGACCATCAAAAGATAGGCCAAATGGATTTTTATGCAAATCAGTTATAAAACTCTCTACCTCACTCCATCCGCCTTCTGTCAGAACAGTCTGATTGTCCACCATCTTAACATGACTTGGCAAATGGTCTATATTTGTTTCAGATATTTTTCTGTTTTGCACATCACATTCCTCTGTCATTTTCGCACTGTTATCTATAATCCATTCTTTCCTTCTTCTTGATTTTACATGAAACGCCTGTCTTAATCAATCCAAGTTTCTTTGCTAGGTTATAACTCAATAGCTTGAATTCCTTTTCCTCTAGTATGTGAAAAAATTGCTTTTATCACTCTGACATTTATTTTCAGAGTAAGCTTAACAATTGATGATGTTTTTGAACTGTATGTGTAAACTGTTTTCTTAGCATTTCTGCAGTTCTGGCTTTGGTCTTAACTCACATATAGGTTACTGTATTCACAGAGGATTATGTATTTTTTCAGTATCTTTATTTCTTTGTTTAGTACATTCACACTATTACTTGCACATGCATTGTTTATACTTGTGTTGCTTTCTTATTTCTTATTTATTTATTTATTTGACATTTGTTGACTGGGTTGGTCCAAATGGGCTGCAGCCCTTTTTCAGTGGAGACCCGGGGAGGAAAGCTCCACAAATATAAAGATACTCTAATGCATGACTACAAAAAACATAATACATAGATATGTAGAACAAGATTAGAAAAATTAACAATAATACAAATTACAGAAGATATGTGATTGCTAATAACTTCTAGGAATCAGTAATGTACAGCATATTACAGTACAGAGTAAATGTTACATTATTTAAAAAATGTACATTCGTTATCTTCAATTAACCTGAAAAGTTGCAGTGGGAAGATAAAGTTAGGTACATAATTTGAGTTAATGCCTATATTAAAATGCAGGTATGAGGTAGAGAGAGTAGAAGAAGCAGGAGTTGTGCTGAGAAATTAAGTGTAGAGAAAGGAAGTGGGGTGATACAGCTGGGGGAGGGGGGAGGGAGACAGGTTGGCCAATGGATGTAGGGTCAGTCTGGCAGATGATTACAATGACATAGTCTTATGTTGCTTAGGTGTTTTTTTTTAATGCAGTTCTGAACTGATGTTTGGGTTTAATATTTTGAATGTCAAGTGGACGTATATTCCAGTTTTCAGCTGGTGAATAGCTGTAAAGGTTTTTGACAAAGTTGATCTTTGGCTTGTATATGGTAAGGAGATGTTGTTCTGAGCTCCAAAGTATCCCGGATATGGAGTAGGAGGAGATAATAGAGGAAATGCTGGGACAGAAAGATTTTTTTTGCAGTATGGAGTGAATTATCTGAAGCTGAGAGAGGAGGTTATGGGGAAGCTGTAACCAGTTTAGTTTCCTGAGTGCCAAGCAGTGATGAGAAAAGTATGGGAGTTCATCAGCAAATTTGGCAACTTTGCTGTAGGTACTTTCTAACTTAGAGAGAAGTGTGGTTTGTAAGTTGATGAGTATCAGGGCTATCTTGGCTTTACTAGGCAAAAGTTTTTGTTCCTGTAGAGGAGTCCAAGTTTTTGGTGGGTTTTCTTAATGTTACTGAGAACATGTAGGTTGAATTTTAGCTGGTCATCAATAATTACCTCGAGCAGTTTGGTGTGAGTTTCTACTGTGATGGGTGTGTTATTTTGGGAAGAGATAGAGAAAGTAGGTTTTAGATGGTGCATTGTTTTTGTGACAAAGAGCAAGAGTTTAGTCTTCTTTGGGTTTTAAATTAGCTGGTGTTGGTTGAGACATTATTCAATAGACAGAAAGGAGTTCTGAGTTGTAGTATGTAGTTCGGAGAGGGTATCGGCTATGGTAATGACTGTGGAGTCATCAGCATACTGTATCATCAAAGACTGAGGAGTGGAGGTAGATAATCGATTGGTAAAAATATTAAACAGTAGTGCGCCCAGTATTGAACCTTGGGGTACTCCCATGTTTATAGGGAGTTCTGGGGAGATAGCTGAAAGCCGTTTTACAGATTGGAAGCAATTGCTGAGGTAGCTAGAGAACCAAGAGATAGTAGAGGTAGATAGGTTGAGTTCAGAGAGTTTATTTAAAAGGAGGGGGTGAGAGACAGTGTCAAAAACTTTTGAGAAATTGAGAAAGAGGCAAGAGACTAGTTTGTTCTGGTCTCTAGCTTGTGAGGTGGTGTTGATAAAGAAGATGAGGGCAGTAGAGGTACTGTGACTAGGGTGGAAGTCATGTTGGGTGGGGGTGATTAGATCTTGTATGAGGTATTGTAGGATTTGTTTCTGAACACATGTTTCTAGGGTCTTTGAGAGGGATGGTAGAATTGCAATGGAGCTAAAGTTAAAAAGTTTAGTGAAGCTGCCACCTTTATGGATGGGTATGGTGCAGAATCTTTTCCAGATTGCTGGGACCTTGGCCTCAGTGATGGATTGGTTAATGAGTATGGAGACAGGTAGGGCAATGGAGTTGGCTGCTTTCTGGAGAAAGAGTGGAAGGAGATCATCAGTTGAGGGGGAGCATGACATCTTATTTCAATTAACACAACAGTATCTCACAGATATACAAATAATTTAATATATAATTGTTTTCATGACTAGGCAAGTGTCCAGAAAAAAATGCTGAGCTCACAGCAAAATATAACATTGGAAGGCATTTTGTAATGCAGTTAGACAGCACAGTACCCCACACTGGTAATTTCTGGGTCTCACAGCTTCAGGGTCAGGAGCTTAATCCTGACATCCTTTTATTATCTATGTGGAATTTTGCACATTCCCCTCATATCTGAATAGGCTTTCTCTGGGTACCATGGTATGTTTGTCACGTGATCACTGCTGCAGTAACCTTAGCTATATGGGGAGTTATATCCTGCTAAGTATAAAACAGCCGGACAGTTTTGAAAGCTTAAGGGCACCCTCCACATACACGCAAGCCATTAACAGCTCAAGCAGAGCTAGAGAAAAAGAATAGTTTGGGCACCATGTCCCACCTCTCAAGAGCTTTCTATTGCCAAAGAACATACCTCTTGTGGATTTTTGAGGGTTGATAGTTGGCTAATGCTTCTCCATTGCTGGTCAGATGAGTTGCCTTTGGAGAAAGACCTTCCTGGGGATTCAGGAATCTTTTTCAGCTTTAACATGGATCAACCTTGGCTTTTCCTTCTTTGAGACACAAAAAGAGAAACAAATTCCAAGCAGACTTTGCTGTGACCATTTCTGGTTCTTTAGACTATTCATCTTTTTCCTTGGATCCATATGGTGCATTCCCTACAGCTACCATGGTCCAGGGGATTAGAAATGTCCTCTGCAACTATTGGAATGCTCTTGGTGGGTGAGGGAGAACTAGTCTTGTTGGTCTTGGTCAAAGGTCCAGGAAATACCTGTCTGCTTCACCAAACTGGGATGACTGTACCTAGAGTGATTTTGCCTGTCAAAAGTAGGTCTGCTTCTTTAGAAGTTCCTGTCAAGAGAAGCAAAAAAGTTAGACCTTTATCTTTTTTTTTTTTGTCTAATTACTTTGAACAGGGGTGATTTATTGAGCTTAGCTCAAAGTGTAATACAGGCTTTTGACCCTACCAGTTCTGGTGTTACTGCTAAGAGAAAAAGGAGTTCTTAAGTGTCTGAAGATGTCCAGAACATTGAACAGGAAAATTACTGTGAGGGGACAAGTTATGTGTTCCCCCTGCGCTTCTGATTTTGATTCTGAAGGTAGTGTTTCTTCTGCTAATCCCTTGGAAGGATTTTCTTTTTTTGAAACCATATCTAGAATTAATCAGTTGTTTCAGTGGGAACATAATGATCTTCCACTGTCATTAAATAGCGTAATTTATTGCAACTAGGATTTCCTGAACTTACTCCAGTTCCTCCTGTTTTTCCAGTTTTGGAGGGTGTGTTTTTCACAGCCTGTAAGTTGCCTGACAGCCAACCTGCTTGCACATAAGAAAGCAGAAAGATTGTATAAAGTTCCTGAATCTTGTAAGTTTTTATTTTCAAACCCCATATCTGACCCAGTTGTGATTTCCTTGGCAAATCCAGCTGCTGCTAAACATCTGGCAAATACTAACCACTCCCCCTCTATCAAAGATGAAAGCCTTTAAAAGATTTAAAGATTTTGGGAAAAATTATATTCTTCTGCAACAATTACTTTTATAATTCTTAATTGTCAAGCTCACATTTTAAAGCCTATGCTTATCTCTTTTGAGAATTTGAGCATCATTACAGCTTCTTTTCCAACTTCTGGGAAAACTGTCTTTACAGAATCTATTACTCTTACTGCTGCTGTATCTCAAGTAACTAAACATTCTTTGAAGTGTGCTTATGATTCAGCTGATGCTATTTTTCAGAGCAGCTGCTACTGGAACTGTTATTAGGGGGGGTTGCTTGGATGCATACACAAAAATTTTCCAAGGATGTAAAAGCTGAACATTTGAGTTCTCCATTAGATAGAGAAGTTATATTGGGATGATCTGCTGCAGAACTGCTTAGAAAGTGTGACTAGAGAGGGAAACTGATATAGGAAGTTTTACAGATTTTTCAGTCTTATGTCTCCAAATTCATTAAGGGTTTTACATCTCTCTCTGCAACATTTTAAAAAAAGCAAAATAAGCAGACCCAGCAAGCTGCTGGTAAGCAGAAAAATAAAATTCAATGACAAGGGGGCTCCAAAAAGAAAGGAGGAATCCCCCAGAAGCAAGGGCAGTCTAACAAGTCTGAATGATTATCTACAAAATCCACACACACACACACACACACACACACACACACACACATCCTGGTAGTCCTCTAATTCTTTTCAAATATTTGGCCCTCCATTTCTCTCTTTGGCAAGAGATGGTCTCATACAAATGGGTTCTGATAGTGGTTCATCGGGGTACAGATGGCAGTGGGAATCTCCCCCTCCCCTGACAGGGTATTCCTCCTCAACCACCAGATCAAAGTTATTTTTCCTTCCTGTCATTCAGCATCTGCTAACTCAGAGTATGATAAAAGCTGCCCCTCCTTCTCGTAAAGGGTATTTTTTTATTCAGCAATGTTTCTGGTGCCAAAGAAAAAAGCCTCATGGAGACCAGTCCTAGATCTTTCCTTTTTAAACCAGTTTATGAATGTTCCAAAGTTTAAAATCTTATTCCTTCATGACCTGTTACTAGTCATTCTCCATTTTGGTTTATTAATTACCCTAGATTTAAAATATGCTTATCATCAAATTCCTATAGCACCAGATTTCAAATGTTTCTTAAATTTATGTGTGCATAAATTACCTTTTCAATTCTCTGCATTATCCTTTGGGTTATCCACTCTAGCTTCTGTGATAGCTTACTGCAGACCACAAAGTATTCAAAATATATCACTTGGATAGTAGATCTCTTGCACAGACTGGAGTTTCAGGAGAACATACAAAAATCTTGCTTGACTCCTTGTTTTCCTGAGCTGTCTCCTAGATACTTCAGTTTAAAGAACTTTTTTTATCCACTGGAAAAAAAGTAGATATGTATATAGAGCTATTCCTGAGTTTTCCCACTCAGTCCAAGGCATTTTGGCAGGGGAATTTTTCAGAATACTAGGATTCATGACATCCATCACTCTTATAATTCCTCTAGCCAGACTCCACATGAGAAAAGTTCAAGGGAAGATAAAATTAGTATGGTCCCAACATTAACATCACATCATATTCCAGATCACAATGGTGGCCTGGGATCTAGCTTTTCACTCACTCTGCAGACATCTTACATCCCATCAGTGCAAAGTTTTGTGGCATACACATTGAGCAGGACCAGGACAGGCCCTCAAAAATGGAAACCAAATCAGGTGATCTTCCAGGAATTGAGCCATCTGTGGGGAACACCTCAGGTAGATCTATTGGCCTCCATTCACAACAATCAGTTGGCAAAATTGTGCTCCAGGAAGAAGGCCTGGAAAACAGTTGCACTCACTTTTTCTTGGACAGGAAAGTTCCAGTATGCTTTTATATCCTTTACACTAATGATTCAGAAAGACCCTTCAAAGATGAATAATGTGACTCACTTCTGCCCCAGGCAGCAGTGGTTCTTCCTTCTTTTGGAAATGATCAAGGGCAATTACTTCAAGCTTCCTCACAGATTGGACCTACATACACAGGACAGGTGGTGTTTGATGCATCCCATCTTGAAACAACTTCAACTAACTGCCTAAATGATAGAGTCTTCATATCTTTATTAGCTGTAGTTAATGATATGCAAAGATTCCTCAATTTCTGTACCGTGCATTTATTTACCTGTTTATCATCTACTTTGGTACTATGCACAGATACCCCCACTTGCACACTATAGCCATGCCTCGGTATGTGGTCTTGGAATCGCAAATACCCTGCAACATGTCCTTTATAAAGTTTCCATTGTACTTGGTTTCCTCCTTACGAAATGCCAAGGACAGATGGTGCACTGTCATGTCTTTGCCCTGGGATCCCAGTTACATGTACATTGCATTGCCTGCCTCAGTATAAATGACAACTACCACAATGTTTGTTGCTCTTGCAGAGGTACCAACAACCATAGTGCAATATGGAAGTCCAGGGTAATGTGTAGCTTTATTTCTGTTTTTTTGCCAAGGTATGTTCACCATGTTAATTCTTCATTAACTCTGCAAAGCTCCAGATTGGTGTACCAGAGCAAGATTTTCTTGTTCTTCCTGTGCAGTGACTTTTATAAGCTTTTACATGTGCCTGGTATGAGCTTGGTAAGATGGCAAACTCTGTCAGCATCAGTTCATTGACCTGAGGCAGTGACCCCTTGATCTACTTCAACAGTGGCAGTCAGAGGTTAGGGACAGACAACAAACATGTACTCTAAACACATACATATTAGCAGTAATACTGTCTTCTGGTATTTTACTTGTTTAGATCTATATTTAGGCATGCATCCTATGTTTTCCAGTGGTTTGGGAGTGCAAATTTGACATGGATTAAAGCTGCAGAAGGCAGGAGCAGATTGGAAGTAAGATATCTTCTGCTCCACTGTATGACTACAATTGTGTTTCTAGCATATTTGTGTGCAATTATTTTTTCCTGTTGTGTCATCAGGTCAATCAACAAGAAATCCCTGGGAACAGACAACATTTCTGTGGAAACATGGAAGTTGGGAGAGAAGATATAAAGATCTGTTAGGCTTTGTTTAACAGAATTTTTAAGGGGGGAGGGGTTACCCGGACCTTGGATAAAAGCAGTGGCAGTGATAGTATTGAAAGAGGACCAAGACCCTTCAGATCTTGCTTGATACAGAACCATTCCAATTTTAAACCATGATTATAAAGTGTTTAGCATTATATTAATTAAGAACATGGTAAACATGTTGCCAACACTGATAGATATGGATCAATGTGGTTTTGTGGAGGGGAGGCAAACATTTGATAGCATTAATAGAACAATGATGATACAAAGGGAATTATAGGGTAAGAGAGCACTACTATTTCGGTGAGTCTTAAGAAGCATTTGATAGGATCAGATGAATGATTGCACTAAAAGACTGAGCGGTATGATGAGATTTTATTAGCAAGGTAGTGTTACTTTTACATTCCCTGATAAAATGATAAAAAGATAATAAGGAAGATGTGTGAAGGGTGGAAGATAAGAATTAAGGTGGGAGGGCTCCTCTCTGAAAAAATATGTTTGAAAAAAAGGAACCAAGTAGAGGTGATCTCTTTTCCCTCTGCTAATGGCTCTAAATATAAAGCAAATAACAAAGGAAATAGGGGATTCACAAATTCAAGGATATAACTGGTATGTTAAAGATGACTTTATTTACAGAAGATATTATTTTCTACTTGATAAATCCAGGAAAGGACATTTTAGTGCTGTGGAACATTTTGAGACAGTTTCAAGTTTTTTCAGGATATAACATAAAGTAAGATAAAACAAAATGTATAGCAGTAAACATATGCACCTAAACATACACTGGCTCTGATGTTGTCAATTTTCATTTGTTTCTCAATGTATGGGCTTTGATCTGACACTCAGTTCTGACTTGGCTGTTACTCCAGCTCATGGAGTTCAACAAACTCTCAAGCTCCTTTCCTACCCACAAGGCGCCAAACCTAACTTCCTTCAGATCTCATTTTTTGCTTTCTCGACCAGACATGGTTCACTACTGCTCTCGATCATTTGTATTAAGATAAGTGTTTTCCTAAAAAAATTATCCTTAATTGTTATCTGTTAGTAAACCTTTCTCTAACTAATAACTTGGTACTTTCTGTCAAGTTTTTTTTGCTATACTTCATCTTTATTTTCTATAAAAAAAACTTGCAAGTGTAGTTTCACTACCATTGCCGGTAGGCCTTTCCTATCCCTGTATATCCCTTTTTCTATTAGGAGTGTTATACATTTCCTCTTTCTGATTTAAAAACAAATCTTTGCTAGCCTTTTTCTCATCCCTTTCATCTCTCTAGTGGCAGTATTTAGGTATTTAGTTAGTTCTTGTCAGAATAGATATCTGATTGTTTAACCTGTGGCTATGTTGCAAAAAGGGTTTAAAAATGTGCAAATTGTGGGCACAAGATGCCTTTTACTGATGCTCACTCTTTATGCGTGCACTGTTTGGGGGCTGAGCACTTGGATAAGGAATGTGACACTTGCAGTGAGTTCAACCCAAGAGACTTAACTGAAAGAAGAAATAAATGAATATTGAAAGGCCTTTTGCCAACTACATTTTCTCAGGCCATCACTGGAGTTCAGTCTCCAAAAACTAAATCCAGGGACCCTTCAGAAAGGTCCAGGTCTTCTGATTCTTCTCCTTCCACTTCATCTGAGCAGAAGAAAAATAAAATAAAATTGGATCTGACATTCCCTGTGATCCGGCCATCCTTGAATCCAATGAAATATCTGGCAGGACCTTCCTTGGATCCAAAGAAATTTACTACAGATGCAAAGTGCCCGGAACTGAAGTCTCTGCTTTTAACTGTGTATTCGCCCTCAGTGTATCCAGTACTGTCTAGGGTGCCCTCCCCTTTTCTTGAGCGGCACTCTAGTCCCCATTTAATGGTGTCCTGTCATTCCTCCAGAAGTATCATGAGGATAATGTGGAAAGGATGGTGAGGAGATTGGCCACAGGGCAATTTCAGAAGGGAGTCTTCATGGTTTCTACCCCTTCAGGTCAGGAACATTGTCCGACTACTCCACCAGTATCTACTCCTCCTCTGACCCATGCTGTGGGATTAGAGTTCCCAGATCCAAGCATTCCAGGCCCTTCTGGGTTGGAGCCAAAGAGAGTTTTCTCTTTGGATCTGACAGCTACTCTGAGTACACCAGCTCCAACATCTTTGGATCCAGATGGCTCTCAGAGCCGAAGTTTCCAGGTGGATATGAGGAGATGGAGTCAACTCCACGGCTATTAGAGCTGTCTCTTCCTCTCAAAGCTTCGGCGTTGGACAGCTCAGCTCTGACTTCCACCTTAGGCAGATGGCTGTTGAAGTGAAGGGAGCTGGCAGGGCAGAAATTTGATTTCTCAGCTCTGTTGGCTTTCTTTTCTCTGGAGCAGTCAGCTTTCAAGGTTTTGAAGAGGGTTTTCTCTGTTCCAGCAGGTAAGATGGGTCCTTCCCCCTTGGATCCACCTTCAGTGTCTCAGCTGTCTTTAGACTGTGATCCTCAGCATTCTATGCCACTGGGACAGCAAGGCCAGAGCTTCCAGACCATGCAGCCGTGTATTGTCATCTCTTCCAATACTTCTCCTGATCATCCCATTGAAGTCCCTAGGAAGAAGATGTGCAAGTGGAGGCCCTCGGACTCCCTCCAGGAGTCTGTCACCAGGGATACTGAATTTGATGATGGAGAAAGGTGTCCAAAATCACCACTAGATAATGTCACATCCTTGAGATCCTAAGACAGAAGGGTGGTTGGTCTACCCAAAACCCAACTCCTGAAGAGTTGGTATTTCTGGAAGCTTTTGGGACTGCTCTGTCTACCTCCTGGGTCACTCCTACCACCGATGAATGCATGGATTTGGTTTATAGGCGAGCATGGAAGGAACCTGATACAATTGAGCCAATCCCCAAGAGACTAGACAAGATTCTGGCTCCACCAATAGAGAATGTAGGGCTCTGAAGTGAGTATATGCTTCAGCGACTTTCGCTATCTGATCACCGAACTATTTGGCACATTTCATGAGATTGCAAAGAGACTTAATTAAGGAATTTTCAAACTCCATTTCAGGACCACTGCTGCAGATAGTCAAACTTCTGTGGCCTCAAAGTTGGCTAACTTTGATTCTATTGGAAATTTGTCCATGGGCCTCATTTCGCTGCTGCAGAAGGTCCCTCAAGGGCTGTGGGTTCAGACATTTCCATAAGAAGGCATGCCTGGATGCACCTGAGTGATTTTATGCAGCCCTTCAAGTCATATTTCCTCAATGCTCACTTTGATGGTTCTTTGTTTGGCCCCACAGTGAAAGACACACTCTCCAGGTGTGAGAAGGATGGAAAGACCCTATCTGCCATGGCCATACTTTTTCAACCCCTCAATGGACCTTTTCCAAGAATCAACGGGGAGGTTGAAAGATGTGGTTCAGGAAGTCTCAGGGTCCTTTCTTTTTTTTTTTCTTTGGAGGTACTTCCCCCAGAAGCAGAGGGGGGACCAATAATGGTAGAAGACACCCCCATGGCAGAGGAGGCCCTAACTGGGGGTCGAGAGATACCTTTTCTGATACACCCTATCAGTGTTCCTGAATGGAGGCCCAATTGCCTGCCTCTTGAGGCAGTCGATGGGGGGGGGTCACTTATTTCTGGACCAAGGACACTGGCTAAATGTAACAAATGACACTTGGATGCAGAGGATCACTTCCAGAGGTTATATTATTCCTTTTTCTATTCCACTCCCATGGCCAAAGAAAAGGCCCGATGTTCCACCCAATCAGAGGGAAACAGCAGCACTGGAAATTCAAAGCTGCTAGGAAAAGAATCATCTAAGAGGTCCCTTCAGACCAGATAGTAACTGGAACTTACTCAAGATTCTTTTTACTGCCAAAGAAAATAGGTGACCAAAGACCTATTTTAGATTTCAGTGTGTTGAACAAATCATTTTGGCACTCCAAGTTCTAGATGGTCACAGTTCAGTCCATTCTGCCATTTCTGAGCAAGGATGACTGGATGTGCTCAATAGACCTTCAGGATGAGTACTATTGCGTAAAAATGAACAGATGATCCAGAAGGTACTTACGCTTCCGGCTGGGACCCAGTCATTACCAGTTCAGAGCACTGCCTTTTAGTCTCACCACAGGCCCCATGGTGTTCACCAAGTGTATGGCAGTAGTGGCAGCTCACTTGAGACTGCAGGGATTCCACTTGTTTCCATACTTGGATGACTGACTCATTACCGCTCTGACCAGGCATCAACAGGTACAAGCCTGAGACCAAGTGTTGCACACTTGTTCACCTCTTGGAATAACTATCAGTCACAACAAATCACAATTACAACTGACCCAGACATTGGAACTCATAGGAGCAATATTCAACACAATGTCTGTGGTAGCACCTCTTCCTCTTTTGAGAGTACAAACAATAAGAAATCTGGTCAAGAAAATAATCTGCAGTACCAAAATTTCAGCCAAATTGATTGTACAAGCCCAAGGATCTGTGTTAGCGGCAATAGTCTCAGTTCTTTTAGCAAGATATCATATGAGAATTCTGCAATGGATGCTACAAACACAATGGTCAGTTCTCTCTCAACCCATGTTGACAAGCATAAAAATGACTCAAATATGCAGAAGTTATCTTTCCTGGTGAATGCAATCACAACAATTGTTGCTAGGCTGTCCCTTCATCTTCCTCTGCCCAAGACCACAGTGTCCATGGATGTTTCCCAGATTGAGTGGGGGGAATTTTCTGGGAAAGACAGTCCAAAGCAATTGGTCTCCTGAGGAGACAAACTTGCATATCAATGTTCTGGAAATGAAAGTGGTGTTTTTGGTGTTGCAAGCATTCCAAGACTCTTCCTCTCAGAACAATTACGATCCAAATGGACAATATGTCAGTAGTTTGGTACATAAACAATTAAGAAGGAATCGGATCTTACCCTCTGTGTCAAGAAGCCCTGAGGGTGTGGCAATGGGCGATTTCTTCCAACTGCTTTCTAACTGCAACGCATATTCTGGAGGAGTCCAACTTGATATCAGACAAACTGAGCAGGTCCATCTTACTACCTCATGAGTGATCTCTCAGCAACAAAGTGATGGACATGATTTTCTGCCAGTGGGGCCAACCTTTCTGTGATCTGTTTGCATCTTCCCTAAACAACAAGTACAGCAGCTTCTTTGCTATAATCCCCCTTCCAGGGTATCACAGAGGGATGCTCTATTCCATGATTACCCCCCCAGTCTTCTATGTAATTATCCCCTGATTCATTTAATTCCCAAATTCCTCCAGAAAACAGCCAGGTTGAAGAGCAAAGTCATCCTCATTGCACCTTACTGCCCTTGACAAATTTGGTTCTCCTTCCTTTGGCCTCATCTTCTGTTCCTACATTGGATTCTGGATCCATCTCCAGACCTTCTGTCTCACCTGACAGGCATGATTCACCCAGACATCTCAAACCTCAAGCTGACTGTGTGGTTTCTCCAATTCCATTGATAGCTAGGCAACCTATGCTCTCTTCACCTCTTCATTCCATTCTGTTATCATCTCATAAACCCTCTATGAGAAAACTCTACAAAAGTAAACAGAGAAGATTTGTTTTTTGGGCAAAACAGAATCAGGTAAAACCCTCACAGCTTTGATATATTCTGTTCTTGAATTTTTAGTGAGTTTATTCACTGAGGGTGCTAGTTCATCGACTATAAAAGTCCAACTCACAGCCACTTCAAATTTCCATGTGGGGTTTCAGAATTCTTACCTGGCTTCCTCTAAACTATGCAAAGCATTTTTGAAAGGAACTCTTCTACTTAGACCTCCTTACAAAGATCCTATACCACTGTGAGATTTAACTTTGGTACTGCAAGCCTTGACACAGTCCCCCTTTTAACCTTCAGCTAAATGTGATCTAAAATTCTTAACCTGGAAGACTATCTTTTTAGTTACAATTACATCTGCTAGAAGAATTTCAGAACCTCAAGTTTTATCTTCTAATCTACCATATTTAGTTTTCCATAAGGACAGGGTCACCTTATGTACCAATGCTTCCTTCCTACCTAAGGTGGTGTCAGAATCCAGCCTTAACCAAACCATTAACCTGCCAGCATTCTTCCCAAACTTTGCAAATAAAGAAGAGTATATGCTGCACTTACTGGATGTTCATAGGCAATTGCACTTCTACCTGCACAGAACAAAACAAATTAGAGAGACAGACCGGCTCTTTGTTTCCTTTGCTCAGTCACAAAGGTAACTATAGCCAGATGGTCAATGGATTGCAACTCATTTATCTATACTGAATTGAGTCTCCCCTACCAAAAACATTAAAGGCTCATTCAACTAGATATATGGCTACTTCCCCTTTATTCCAGTCTAGAGCACCCATGGACGATATTTGTGCAGCTGCTACTTGGTTAAATCCTCATACCTTTATCACTCCTTACAAACTGAATCTCATCTTGAGGGGAAGAGTGGCCTTTGGCTCAACTTTATCAGGAATATCCTTCCTTAGAGTCCACCCAGGAATTTAGGTAGCTGAGCACTCTGTCCCATATGTTGAGGAATGAATGAAAATTGACAACATCAGACAAAGAAGTTATGTACTCACCATAACATTCCATCTGTGTTGCCCATGTTCATTCTTCCTCAACTCTCAACCCTCCATCCCCCTCCATTTCCCTCAAATGACCTCTGGAAGAATAAGATCTTCAAGGACACCAAGGATACCCCATGTCCCTTGTCTTGGACTCCAGTTATGGCAATTCTTTTATAGTCTTTCTTTCTCTCTCTCTCAAGCTGTAAAGATAATTTGAGGCAAGTTAGGCTTGGTGTATTGTGGGTTGGAAAGGAGCTCAAGAGCTTGTTGTTCTGCATGAGCTGGAGTAACTGCTGAGTCGGATCCAAGTGCCTGATCTGTGCCCATACATTGAGGAAGAATTAAAATGGATAACACAGATGGAACGTTATGGTAAGCACATAATTTCATTTTCAGCCATGGCCATTGTGATGATCTGAGGTATTGCCAGCCATGCCTGGAAAAGTAGGGCAGTGGATGTGTAACTTATGCCAGCACAGCTAGCAGGAATTTTGTAAAGAATTATATGTCATTTGTGCATCAAACTGATTTGTACAGATGCTTGTGTTGAAAAATGTATTTGTATAACTGCTTGTGTTAAACTGTGCTCTGCTAGAAAGAAAATAAATGTACATGTATTATTGTAACTGAATTAAATGTATATGCTTTAACAGAGGATACTGGAAGGGAATAGGTTAATCACAATCTAGCTGCAGCAAACTTTGAAAATAGTAAGAAATTAAATTACTGGACTTAGGCCATAAAGATGTTATCTCACAGTTTTGAATGCAGCCAGAGATAAAAAGGTTGCACTAGGAAGCTTCCTGCATTGTCATTGGGGTGAGCTAATTGCTACTCTGAAAGGGTAGACGTTTAAAATGGTTTTATGACTTCCAGGAGCAGCAGATCTCAGCCAAGCTGTATCTGTGTGTATAGTAATACATAGGTGTTAAAATCCTGATTGGGGATAGTGCGGGAAACAGAGTCAGATGACCAGATGTGTGTGAAGCCATTCTGTAAGCCAGAAGTAATATTTAGATATTAATAGGAAATTGTTGTCAGTATTCTGCATTCTGTCTTGATCTGTCAACAAGGACCACTCAGCCACTTCTTGCCTTGCACTAGTAAGTGACCAGAGATAGTAATTCTCTAAATTAGTTAGGAAAATATAGTGAGAATAGTTAAGTACTGTTTTTCTGTAACTGTGTGAATCTTTCCAGCTATGTTATTTTTAATATTTCCTGTGATTGAAACTCTGGTGTTTCCTATAAATAGATATTTAGCATTTTCTTGTTCTTTTATTATTTATTATTAAATATATTTAAACTTTTTATTGTGGCTGGTCCTTTTTAGAAAATATTTAAGCTTTGAGAGCATTTGCTTATATTTATTTGGTAATAAATGTGGCCACTCCTGAAACCCTGGCTGGTTGGTCAACATTACCATTTGTATTAGTATTAATTTCATTCAGTATAATTGGATAACCTTTTAAGAGCCTTATGGTAACTGACTGGTGGCAGTGAATCTACCTTATAGTCTGGGCAAAGCTGGTAGAGTGGGTAATCTGTGCCAGGCTTTCCCAAGTGTGTGTGTGCATGTGAAACTTAAATATAGAATAAAGAGTGTGTGTACCAGCTACAGGGAGCAGGGACACAAAGCACTGGTTTCACAGAGAGGGTGCTGAACACAGCTGTGCCAGTGGAGAACCTTATTGGGGACCTGGGGAGAGACAGATATAGAGAAATCCAGACTTCAGGCTGACTGTGTTACCTCTGTGCTCTTAAGGGAAATTGTGCTTGATGCAGAGAGGTCTGCATCTGGAAATACTCAATGTATCAATTTGTATTCCAAGTGAACTTCCCTCTCCAGTGTCAGTGGTGAGGATTCAAGCTCCTTGATTACTGGCTCAGAGTGAGGACGTTACCCATAATTATGGTGACATGGTAAGAGGAAGTATTTAAGAATCTAGATTAAAAAGGGTTGTATTATAGCAGCTATAGACATGTGGAAAAAGGCTAATTAAGAAATTAGAAGCTCTTGATTATGGGATTGTGGATTTTTTATCAATTGTTGGAGAGCGTGTGTATGCCATTTATAAAGAATTGAAGAAATCTGTTTGGGGATGGAAGTTAACAAGTCTATGGTGGGATATGATGCTTCTCCCCATGGAACAAGGTGATCTAGGTTTATCAGATGACTGCAAACTAGGGGCTATAATTGACTCTCCGGCTGACACAGACATCCTCCAAAAGAGGTCTCACGGAGACGGATACCTGGTGTCAAAATCATGGCCTCAAGCTAAATGCCAAAAAGTGCATAGTCATCCCCTTTGCAAAAAACAAAATACCCACAAACTACTACATAGGTGGTAGTCCCCTAAATACGGAAGACGTGATAAGGGATCTGGGGACCCAAGTAGACAGTAATCTCACCTTTGATCATCACATTGCCAAAGTGGTTAGAAAATCCTTCTACATGGCCCACCTAATCACAAAAGGGTTCGCATCCAGATCCAAAGAGGATCATCACTCATCAGACCCATCATAGAGTACAACACCCCATTTGGGATGTACCTTACAAGACACCTGCAACAGCTGGAAAGACCTCAGAAGTACCTCACCAAGGGGATCACTGGCCTCAAACAGATGCTCTATGCAGATCGACTGAAGAAATTACAGCTGTACTCGGTTGCATACCGCCTACTCAGAGGTGATCTCTGCCTGACATACAAGGCCATGTCCATCCCAGAATTAATGGACATGCTCCACCTAAAGAAAACCTTATCCTCACGAGCCACATGCTCTAGGGATCTCAACCTCACCACAACAATAAATAGGACGTGCTGGAGGGATAGATTCCTGTCCCAGAGACTTCCCATGCCTTGGAACAAGATCCCAATCTACATTAGGCAGAGCACCTCGCTAACACTCTTCAAAAGAAATCTTGATGAGTGGATGGGAAACAGAAAGTTTATCTCGGGGATCAATTCAGTGGCCCTGCTGGACAGAGGCACAGGGAACTAATCTAAGGGGGTGGCGAAAGCCAACACATTCTGGCTAGGCTTATAAATACCTTCAGGCAGATAGCCTAGTACCTACCTATGAACCTATGAACCTATCAAATTTGAAGGGGTACTTTAAAACTATGGAATTAAGGCTTCTAAACATAATTCAAGCAGAAGGTTATAACTCAAACTGGAAAATGAGGATGGAACTGTATGCCAGGGCCTCCTCAATCTATTGGTGAATTGTTCATGGCCTTCTACAACATTTTAAATAACTGCATTGATAAATTCATCATTATAGAGTATAAATGTAGAGGACAATTCTGCAATAAAGCAACATCATGACCTTACAAATATTTAAATGAAAAGAAAGAGGGTATAAAGCCTTCAGATGTTACCCAGCCCATTGCAACAATGCTAATGTCAATTCCATCCTAAAAGAACTAATTAAAACAATAAAACAAGCAAAACTGCATTGATGTAAAACTTTCAGTTAAGGTGGGTGACAATAATAAGGCCTTCTGTAGCCACTTCTGAAAAATAAAGAGGAAGAAACAAGAATACAGCAAGTAGAACAAATTAGTATCACCATAACAGAGCCAACACATGCCAGCATACAGATTTGGAGCAAATTTCAGGCCACAAAGGAGATCCATATTCACTCTTTCATCCTGCAACATACGTCTCCTGGAACATCGTCTGAAATGGCCAACTTTGCCATCAATAATGTCAAGGTCATAAATGCCATTTTCTGTAGAACCAGATGAGCTGTCAGGAAGTATAATTTATGCAGTTAAAATAGTGTAGAATACCCCCTTATACACATTCTTAACAGAGAGTTAAAATTGTCTATGTCTCTGATATCTAGATGCACAATATTGTGATTCTAGTCCAGAAAGGATAGCCTTCCGCAGACTTCAGTAATTCCAGACAGAACACCCTCACCAGCATATTCTGAAAAGTGATGGAAATGGTCTTACTGAGAGAGAAAAAAGAAGCCTCCTTATTTATGACATAACCCAGCATGGTTTTGTTAAAGACTGATCTTGCAGGCTTATCCTCATAAATTATTTTCAGAAAGTGACTGCCACCATGTATGAAGGCTTATCTGTCCATGCAGCTTTCTTTGGTGTGGCTAAAGCATGTGGCACCATACCCCATGGCAGAATCATAAATAAACTCAGGAATTTAAAAGTTAATGAAACTTGTAATAACTTAGGTCCACAGTGGGCTACATGGTCATACACAACAAGTAAGAATAGTAGGACTGCTACTCTTACCATCCTCTGTCACCAGTACAGTGCCTCAAGGCACTGTCCGTGGGCCACTCTTTTTTGCCATCTTTTTCTCTAATGTCAAAACTGACTCCATTGTCAGAACTCCGAAATAAAAAAAATAGAAATGACCACTGATTCCAAATTACAAATAAAAACAACAGCAAAAAGGAACCCAAGTCACAGGATCAAATATATTTAATTTAACACTTTTGTTCAGAATAAGAAAACTTCATCAAAATAAAACATCCCAGATATACACTGCTCAAATAAAGTAATATAGTAAGCCATGTGATTACTATCTCCTTAAATTATTTGCTTTTCTTTTAAAAATAGGTTTGATTGACAAGTGTTCATTTAAGTCAGACCAAACAGTGCAACATTGAGTCTGCCAAAAAATGACCTATATAAAGGGGTATTTTCCCAATCACCATTCCTAAAATCCTTTAACACCTTCTATAAAATAACTTCCTTAAACATTCGCTAACAACTGAGTGCTTAAATAAAACATTTGTTTTTGTCATGCGTTTTAATGGAATTGTAGTGCTCATAAATTATTTTATTTAACTTATGCTCATTCTTCCCAATATAAAATACTGGACATGCCGAACAAAAGGCAACATAAACAGCTCCAGCTGTTTCACAAGAAAATTTGCTAATACAGGGAATTACTCTTGGAAAATGATGAATAACTACATTAGGTCCTTAAAATATAGCGAAATTGATTACATGAGGTACATTTGTTCATAGATCCCTGAATATAGTTATTGTTATTAAACCCTTCATGATCAAATAAGTTACCTAGATTATTAAAAGATTTATAAATAAGTCTTGGAGAATACATGACTTTACTGAAAGCCAGGTATGTAGAGGTACTTCTACCTCAGTTTTTAGAAATAATAAAAAACTTGTTTTGAATCCGCAGAATGATGTAAACCATACAAGTTGTAAATTTAGTAGCACTACTGTCATGATTATAAATTACAGTGGGTTTCTTCAAGATAGGAGCATATTTTTCATGTCTACCATTTGTGACAAATACTATTAATTCAGCCAACAAAATATCAGGGTACATTCTAGATAGAAACATAGATTTAAAAATAAGACATTGGTGGATTAAGATGTCATAATCAGAAATCAACTTGACAACTGCACTAATTGACCTTTCACAATTGCCTTCTTTAGAGCAAAACAATGAGCACTATCAAAATGTAAATAACTATTCATTAATGTCTCTTTTCTAAAAATATTTGACTCATAACAACGATTATAACAATACCTATACAAATAAATGGGTCTATATTACAAGAGCGAAACTCCTTTTGAGCGAATACCAAAACACTGACATGAATTGCATCAACCGTGAGAATACTGAATGCACTAAACTGCAAAATTTTAAATCTCGAACTGTCATAGTCGGCCCACCCCACCACACGCTACATACTACCAACCCAAACAAAATAAATAAACCACATACATACACTAACCAAACCCTACTTCTAACCCTAAAGTAAAGCACCAAAACCATACTTCTAACCATACACTAAACCCCACATACACAACTATCTATGCACTATCCTTAACCCCTCCCTAACCCTAAGGTCCATAACTACCACACACTTCCCCTATGAAAATATAAACAAACAAAATAAATAATTCACATACATACATTTACCAAAACCCTACACCTAACCTTACACTAAATGTTACATACATTAACTATCTATGCACTTACCTTAACCCGCATCCTAACCCTATGTTCCATAACTATTGCACACTTACCTTATGGAGATGTACCACAGACAGGCCAAGCATGGTAATTCGACATTTCCAGATTTGCGGTTTTGGACGTTTGCTGTAATGCCAGTTCGCTACATGTCGACATTTACGGATTTGCTTAAACGGACTTTCTCATAAGAGGGAACCCAAATAAACACCAAGGAATGAAATGCCCTAGTTATCCACCTGAAATGTCAAGTCAAGAAAAGAAGTAGCAGTCTTTAAAAAATCAAAAAATCCAGTAAACCTTTATAGCAACCACTCCAAATAATAAATGTGTCATCCAGTAGCCTTAAGTACAGTTTTAAACTAGAATAGTACTTTCTCAACATAAACGAATATTCCCAATAAGATAAAACTAAATTCACAAACATGGGGTGCAAGTAGCTTCCACAGCAACACCGTAGACCTCCTTGTAAGTATTCATTTTCAAAAGTAAAAAAAAAACATTTCAAGGCTAAATGTAATAGTAAACAAGCAGTATTAATTAATCTAGTAGGCATATTCGAGTTCTTAGAATGGTTTAGGGAATTGATTTCTAACTCCAAACCTAATAAAATAAAAGAGTATTAAAAGAGTATTGGATGTTTAACATCTCCAGTTACAAATATATTATCTTCATTGAATACAGCCTGTCTGATTATTTCCAAAAATCCCATGAATCCCTTAGAACAGTAGAAAAATTACTCAAAATAGGTTTGATTTTCTGATCCACAAAGATGGACAGAAGTTCAGTTTTTGAACCACCAGTCAATATTATAGATCTCATGGGGGGTGTTGCGGGGGTTTTGCGAATCTTAGGTATACCAAAAATAGTTGGTACATAGATTTTTTTGTAACCAAAAATTCATAATCAGTGGCACAAATGTCACCATCATTTAGCAATTCCCTAAGATTAAAATCAGTATGGGAATACGATTGATGAAGCTCATTCAAACTTACCACCTGAATTAATTCTCAGGTTAAACAGTCTATCAGTGCAAGCAACCCTATCCGTAAGAACCACCCCTCTTACCTTCACTTGTCTCATTTCATAATATGTGAATTAGAATTCGAAACAGTTCACATAAGACAGGCAGGCCCGTTAATGAAATCCCTTGTATCCTTAATGAAAATGTCTTAAACATACCCAAGTATGGGTGTAAAATAGGCATCCACTGAGATCAACCAGGCAATTTCAGAACCAAAACTGAAACATCAGAAGTGATAAATTCAGCTTTCTGAGAAACATATTCAGCTCCATAATGACTTAATAATTTAACCTGTGGGAAGGGATAAATGTGAATCCTTTCTTAAACATCTGCAGATGTATATCACTAACAACACTACTACCAAAGTTAAAAACCTTAAAGTCAGTAACTACTGAAGATTGTTCATAGTTAGTAATCTTATTAGTACCAATGGACAAATTCATTAATAATGAAATCTTGAGCCTTTCCCCCTATGAGATGAAGAAATGTTCTGATTCTGTTTCTTCTTGTAATAACTCCAATGGAAATTCCCACTTGGCCAACCTGGCCGACAGTCTCAGAAGGAGTTCTTCCAAAAAAGAAGGTATAGGTCTCTCACTTACATCAATAGGATCCGCTTTGTCCACACTATGTATAATTTTATCAGATGGCATAGAACTACCATGACGTTTTGAAAAAGTGTATACCTTGTCTTGTAGACAACTACAAACCTTGCAGCATTGCCATTAACCTCACTGAAACCACCTCTTTTCTGAAGCACTTAACATTACACTTCACTGGTATAGTAGAAATGACCTTGTCTTCAGTGTCAAAAAGATATAACATTTTGGGATTTGGCAAACCCCACCACCAGCTTTATATACACTTCCCCACCTGTGGAATAAACTGACACTCTGAGTTAAACTCAGTACATCAATTCATATCTTGAAGAAGAAATTGGATGAATATATGAAACCTGTGAGTTCTAGCATGAGATCTGGGGTACCAAACTCCTTATTGCCAATAGACCAAGAGCGTCTTCACCAAACTGATAATCCTGTGAGGATAAAAAGGGTTTACACGTTGTCTAAGTTTGGTGCATGCAATGCTAGTGATTTACACCAGTGTAATTTAGTTGTTACTTAATAGATTCAAAGATGGGGCGCTTGCTTCATAATGTATAAATGAGTTACAGTGGTATAATGCTGACTCATAAATAGGATTCAGACAGAGTACTTTGTAAACAGTAGTGTGAGTTATATCTATGTATTGCTGCTGCAGAACAGCAAGTCTAAGATTCTGTTGTACAAAGTAACAAACAGCTTCTCAGACCATAACTACAGATAAGTATGAATATGCATGTGGGACAGAGCAAAATATACAGGCACCTACATGACTCAAAGATGCAAATGGCAGAGATTAAACATGATAACTAATAGTACAAAATAGTTATACAGAGAATAGGTATTCCAAAAATGTTTGTGTGACATCTGGTCCATCTTGGTTATACAAGGCTAAAAAAAGAATGGCTATGGCATAAAAGAAAACAGCAGGTTTAAATATGCCATGTAATGTTAAGGTACATATTGTTAAGAGTTCATAAACAGGGAGAACATGAAACAGGAGGTAGTGGTAGAAGGACAGTATCAGTCAGATGACACATACCCAGATCAGCTGACAAAGCCTGATAAGTAGGAAAAAATGGACTGGTGCACAGTAATAAGTGTTATGATAGGTCAGTAGTGTTCACTGCCAGATGAAATGTAAGACTTGTCATGACTTCTGCAACCAATTATTTAATGCAGCTGAGGTACTGGAAGTCCAACCAGAAAGAGGTAGATTGAGCAGACAGCGGTCAGATGTCCTTCCACTGGTAGAGTATTTGTCCTTTGACAGGCATACCTTCTGTTAGAGACACAGTGCTAGTTCAGGATAAAGAGGTTAGCATTAATGCCATAATTGGTGCATCTAAAGGTGATGTACAATGGAATTAAAGAAACAGAATGGATACTTGCCTAAGGTTTCTCTGTCAGGATCATTTTTTGCTAAATCTGGGTCTAGAGCTCTTGGTTTCTGCTATCCTTCCTTTTCATGTTTTCTGACCTTTTCAGACTACATTTGACCTTTACAGTAACTCTGCCAACATAATGGGAGTATTTTTACATTTGCTGTCATCTTAAACCTGTCTTCTTTCTTTAAGTCTTACCCATTCATCTTTTACTGCTGTGTAATCAACCTATACCAGCAATTAGATCATACTTTTTGAAGCACTGTTTTCTTTCTTTATAATTACATTTATGTGACATGATTACCTCTGTATGTTTTATGTCTTTGAATTACATAGGTGTCGGTGTGCACTGCTGTGACTTTTGCACATATATTCACACTTGTCTGCATGCATAATCTCTGAGTGTTGTGCTTCTACATACAGCAGAATGGTCATGGTTCATGAAATCAAGACAGTGATCGGTTATGTCTCATTTCACAGAACTGCTAAAAAAGTACATCCATGTATGAAGTGGGGGAAAGCCTCCATGCCCTCATTGCATGGAGCTTCACCTGAGTACCTCCTTACCTAATATAACTTATTCCAGAGCTGGGCATCATCAGAGTAAGTTTATAGTTTTGACTACATAGAACCTAGCTGAAGACCATCTCAGTGACACAGTTAGTTACTGTGCAGAACACTCTGTGTACACATGCTGCCCCAGAACCCATTTTATATATCAGCATTGCATCAATATATACCATGTGTAAACACTGTGTATCAAACATACACCATGCATCCAAACTTTATAGTCTTTATTGACTTTTTTAATCCTTCCCTAAATATCTAAGGATTATATTACAATTTATAAAAGTTTCACGGATCACAAAATTAATATATTCCAAAAATAAATGTATAAAATAGCCTTGCTTGGGTTATATAATTGTGCTTGGGTTATATAATATGGTAATGCTGTATGCAAATTATAATAATAAATAGCCTGTGCTTGGGCTATATAGTACATATGCAAAGTATGGGAATAAATGGGACCTCTTAAGATTTGTTATTAAAATTGTTTTCTCCACATAATGTACTAATAGCATGGCTTTTTGAATTACATACTTTCCTATTTGTCTATTTAATATGCTTGAAGGAGTTAAAATAACAATGGGATTCTATAAAAATAGCATATGTAATATCAGAAGTAAGATAATATTTTTCTTTATATACTGATAGACTGTAACAAGTGAGATAGTTAAACATTTTGTATTTGTATTGTTTTCATGTATGAAGAAGACATAACACAACATATAAATGAAGTATTTTAACAAATATATCTCTCTACACAAATTGTAGATAAGTAAATCATTAAGCATAGTTAAAGAACACCACTCCAAGCTGCATCCTATGTATTTCTGGCAGACTATAACTTTTGTGTTTTAAACAGGTCAAGTCCTAAACCAAACACATTAAACATACATCAGAGCTACATTTTTTTTCCAATAAAAATGTTATTGTTTTCAAACAATAGATAAAAAAATACAATACATATTTCAGTAATGAAACAGAGGTATAATTCAATTGTAATGTATACTACAATCACAAAAAAAAATAACTATGTACAGTATATACAATAAGTGCTACAAAAAATTAGATAAATTTGATCTATAGTTTTAAAGATATAATCAATAATATCAGCCAAATTAATTACAAAGGTCTTGTTTACTAAGGTGAGCAAACTAGTTTGTGCAAAGAGTTTCTAACAATCAAATTTTATTCATTCAAAATATGGTCAAAAAGAAGTTTCCAATATTTCTGGTAATAGAGGCATTGTTTATAATAAACTTGTGAGAGGATATATATTTAATAGCCATATTTCTAAATCCATTTCAGGAAAACTTTGGAATGATCTAGCCAATTTTGTGTTATATATAGTTTAACTAATGCACATAGATTAATAAGAATGTGTCATTTTAGCCTAGATAATTTTAGGTCCGTAATATGAGGGTTAGCCATTTCCCAGGGTAATGTCAACTTTTGATAACCCATTTATTCTAGCCTTACCTTAAGAAAACATCAAAGCTTATGCATATATTTACAAAACCATAATACATGTATCAAATCACCTCTGGGGAATGAACAACATGTACAGGAAGGTGATAGTTTTAGGGTGAAGGATATTAAGAACCACCGAAGTATACTAAGCTTTATTATTTATCATTAATTGAGTGTATATAAGGCTGTTAAATGGAATCAGTTCAATGGTGGAGTCGCTTGAATTTTCTGATTTTCTGTAAACTCTTTGTTTAACTGATCCCAATGCCTAGAGTAATGTAAAGAAGTTTGATATTTAATAGTTGTAATTATTTTATAGGCATTTGAGATAATTTTTTCCTTAAAAGATAGAATTTTAAGAATTTCTAAGAGTGTATCTAAATTTGATTTACTGATCAGTGAGTCCTTAATTATTGTTGGTATAATCTCGCTAATCTGCCTTAACATTATAGTGTAACTCTTATTTACCTTTAGTTCTTTCCTTAATTCTTCTAAAGGTTTCCCATTGTGCCTATGAATATCCTGATTGCATTCTCTGATAAGTGGGTATCTATTCAAGTTTATCATGTTATTATTTAATTTTATATCAGGGTTTAAATGAATGGGCTGAAGCAGGAGCAGAGATTTGCTTAAGTTTAAAGATTCCACCAACTTTTGAAACATTCTAATTTTATATTTTAAAGAATGCTGCATCTTAAGTTCCTTACATTGACAAGTTAATGAAAGGAAGGGACTTAGGATTAATATTTATTTCTTTTACATGATGATACCAAATCGTAATCCTAGTTGGAGACCAATCTTCCTTTTCTGAACTAAAATCTGAAATTTGAACAATTGTACTGGAGCAAATAATAATATAATATAAGTGAAAATCTGTTAAGTTTAGTCCTCCCTTTTCTTTAGGATATACTAGTTTCATATAACTGATTCTAGTCGATTTAGAATACTAGATAAAATTAACCAGTTCTTTATTAATTAATATTTTAAAATAATTTTAGTGGAATGATGATGTTTGATGCATTGAATTGGTACAACAACGTAGGTAAAATATTAATTTTAATTATTGCTGCCTTGGATAGCACAGATAATTTCAGCTGTCACCATCTCTGAATATTTTGAACTATGCTAGTCCATATTTTGAATAGGTTATTTTGCATCATTGAGTGGCAAGTATGCTCAAAAGTCAGCCCAAGATATTTAATTGAGCATACTGTTTTAAAAAGGGAAACTGGGAAATAATTTTATTTGTGACGTAAAGGGTTTATTGGAAAAAGTATGACATTTATCTTAATTCATTTGATAATTTGAAACCTGTACAAATTTATTCAGTGATAAATAAAGTTTATTTAGGTCCATATTTGGGAGCTCAAAGTAAAGATTTATGTCATCAGTGAAAGCTGAGAGAGTTATATAATATTTTTAGAATTGACAAATGTAAATGAAGAAAACATTCGGACCACAGAATAAATCTTGTTAGCACTTTTGTTTACTCCACATAGGCAAACTTCATCAGACAATGAATTAAAATTCACAAATCCTTATATAAGGACCCTTAATTAGCATCATCATAAATTTAAATGGACAGAGCATTTAAAGCAATACATAAAAAATTATATGTATACATATTATAAAAATATATAAAGTCAAAGGGCTTGTGTTCATATATATGCCATAACTAAGATACATTTTACAAACCCATTTTAAAAATCTGTGAATATACACTCAAACATTATTTATGTAAGTGTATTTGAATAAACATGTGAAACAACCATAAATACCATTATCTCAACAATGCCTTAATTTTTAATATACTCCCAATAGAAATGGAATCATTCAAGCCAGGAAAAACAGTGGCATTTAATTTTAACTGCCACAGTAGTTCCTTTTCTTCCAATTTTAAAGAAGAAGGCCCACCCCTGACATTTTCATGAATTTTATCAATAACAGTAAATTCAAATTTATGATTAGGATGGGTAATGGTGTGTTTAGCTAAGGCATTGTTTGTGTTGGACTTCTCTATCGCATAGAGATGTTCATAAATTCTGTTCCTAAGGAGTCTCTCAGTTTTACCTATGTAGAAGGCGTTACATAAAGTGCAGGTACTGAGGTATACGACCCCTTTGGAACTACAATTGAACTTTCCCCTAATATTGTATTCAATGCCATGGATGCAAAAAGATTTCCATAATTTTATATATTTGCACCACTTACAAGATTCAAACTTGAACATACCATTATAAGGTGAATATGGATTAACAAGTTAGTACTCCAAAAGGCATTTAATATTCTTACCTCTTTTAAACGTCACCTTAGGACAATCTCCAATAGATCTCTGAATGGTGTGATCTTCCATTAAGAAACACCAATTCTTATGTAAAATAGATCTAATAATAGGGGCACCCAAGGAAAATGTTGTGATGAAGCTTAACTTCCCATCATCTGTTCGCAATGAATGGTTATTGTTAACATTAACATTAGCTCGGTCATTAGAAAAACTATTCACTTCACCAAGTTTACCTGAAGTGTAATTTCCAAAATCTGTTATGGAATAATCTAAATCTGAATCCAAACCTGATATTTCACTTGATCTTATAACATTCAATAATGGTGTAAACCAACCATTCAGCCTTTTCCGATGAACCTCCTCTATTAATTCATCCAAAAATACCCTGGAATACCCACGTTTCATAAACATTTCTTTTAATGTATCACATTCTTCAAGAAAATCAGATTCTAAAGATACCATTTTTGCTGCACAAACTACTTGCCCCTTTACAACTGCCCTTTTCTGGAATTAGGGCTGGCAGCTAGTAGAATGAAGGAATGTATTAAAATACGTGGGTTTTCTGTAAATTCTTGAAATCAACCATTGATTAGGAATATCCTTAATTAAACTGACATCTAAATAAGAAATTCTTTCAGTTTGAAATTCCCAGGTAAATTTCAAAAATTCAGTGTATTTTGTTATATCCTGGATGAATAATTCAGCTGAAAGTTGATCACCCTTCCAGAGGATAAAAATATCATCCAAGAAATGGGTGTACCAAACTGCCTTCTGTTGGAATTCTAAATTTTTAAATAGAAACTGTTTCTCCCAGAATGCCATAACAGTATTAGCAAAGGTACCCCCATATGTGGATCCCATGGCTACACCCGTTTTTTTGGAGATAGAATTCCTGATCAAATGTAAAATAGTTATTTTTGAGTACCAATTGTAATAGGTATAGGATCAAGTCAATATTGGCACCATCAACATGCTTCCCCAACAAAAATTCTCTCACCCATTCACACCCGATGTCATGGGGTATAACCGTGTATAAATCAAGTACATCGATTGTGAGAAAATTATATTCTTCAGAAAGGGTGAGATTGTTGATGCTTTCCAAGAAAGCCCAGGAATCCCTACATATCTGAGATTCATCACTAATGGCTATTTTCAATTTGTTGTCAACACATTTGGCACAACCATAAGTTATGGACTGCCTACCATCAACAATAGGATGAAAAGGGGGATTAATAAGGTCCTTATGTATTTTAGGCAGTCCAAAAATCATAGGGGTCATTGGATAGTTAATACAAAGGTAGTGGTAAGTATCAACATCTATACTACCATCAATAAAGAGGTCATTGATAAACCCATTAAAACGTTGGTATGCCCCATTCAGTTTCTTCCTAGAAACTTTAATATAAGCTTCACCTAGAAGAAGGGTTTTCATTTTATCAATATATGTTTCATATTTTCAGAATTGAGTGAAACATTTTTTGAGAAATATATAGAAATAGGGTCTCTATATATAAGTGAAACAAATAGGGAGACAGTGTGCACCCATGTCTTGTTCCACTTTACATTTTAATAGGGTTTGACAATGATTTATTTATATAGAGAGATGTGTGCAAATTTATATATAGTATCTTTATCATACTGACAAATTCTTCTGGAATATTATAGTGGGACAGGGTTAAGAATAGGAAATCTAAATGAACTCTGTCAAACACTTTACATGCATCCAGTACTAAGGCGTATCTTGGATTTCTATCATGTTTAGTAGGTTGGATCATGGAACCCATTGTTAGGGTATTGTCCCAGATCTGCCTGTTTCTCATGAATCCAGATTATTCAGAAGATATAATTTGAGGCAGAACCTTTTTAATCCTTTCCACAAGTAGTGAAGGTAAGATTTTAATATCAATATTCAAAGAAATCAGTCTATAGTTAAAGGGGTTGGATTTATCTAGACTATTTTTTGGAATATGAATTGTTTTTTAATTCTTTAAATATAGATCTGTGATGCCATAATGTTTAATATAATCATAAACTTTCAGGAGAATAGATGAAAGCTTTTGTATAAATGATTTATAGAAATCCACAGCATATCCATCTGGACCAGGAGCTTTTCCTGGTTTCAATTTTTTTATTATTTGAGCAATTTCCTGTTTTGTAAAGGGAACCTTAAGGAGGGTTTTTTGGTTCTAACTTGTTTTTGGAAAGATAAAGATTTTTTAGGAAATTTTCACAATCTATATTTGAAGCTTGGTTAACTGGGGAGCTATAAATCTCTGTGTAAATTTTATGAAAGAGTTTTGAGATTTGAAGATCCAATTTATATATTTTACCTTCATATTGGAGCAAAGTTTTCCTGGGGACTTCCTGTTTGTTCTCATTAATTCTTGCTAGAGTTCTTGATGGGACCTGCGCCCATTCAGAGTATTTAGCTAAGGATTGTATCTCCTGGAATATGTCATTTTATTGCTGTAAGAAGTATAATTCGTTTTGCAAGTAGTTTAATCAATGCTCTAGGTTGGGACTTTGATTTTTTTGAAGTTTGTCATCAGTTTTCCTGAGTTTGTTTAATAATTTCTTTTCTTTTTCTTTAGTGATTTTTTTTATAGTAGGAGGCCTTTTGAATTAATACTCCTCTGATTCTATCTTTACAGGAAGCCCACTGGACATCATATGGAATATTACTACTTGTTAAATCATTGTCAAGATCTGTCAAAATATCTAGTATTTCCTATTTCATGCCTATTTTAAGTAGTAAATTATTATTTAAAGACCAATTTAGACTACAAAGCTTCATATTTATTGTATCTGAAAATTTAAAATTAAGTGTAATTTTAGAGTGATTTGGAAATAAATCTGGGTTCAGCAGAATACTTAATTTCTCCCTTCAAAAATATTTCTGACAGCAAGAAAAAAAATGAATTCTAGACCAGGTTTTATTGCACTTCAAATAAAATGTAAATATATTATCTAGTGGGAGTCTGTCACTAAATGGGAGAGGGTCTATCAGATATAAGTCAGATATTACTTCTGTTATAACTAATGATGCTTGAAAATTATATGAAGCAGAACTACTAGTTCGATCTTGAGAAGGATCTGTAACTGCGTTCCAGTCGCTCCTCAGAATATAGTGGTAATCTGAAATTTACTTGGTAGAGTATGAATTTCTAAAATAAAATTTTGTTGATCTATACATGGACCATACAAATTCAGAAACAAGACTGGTCTTTTTTAAGAGAGGAATTCTGAGATATAAAGTAACACCACCTGCTGTTTCTATCTGATTTTGATTTAGAATCGGATCGTCAAATTATTTTTTTCAATTATAATAGCCATCCCTTTAGAATTAGTGCTATTTTCTGGTGCAATAATAGTTTTTATCCATTTTTTATTCTTATCTTTGTCCAGTTCCTCTTTTACCATGTGAGTTTCCTGAAGGAAAATAAAGTTAGCTTCTGATTTGAATGCTAAGTGCATTAACAGTTTTTTTTTCTTTTCTTTATTTAGCAAACCCCTCATGTTCCAAGAATCAATTTTCCACATTTTATATGAATTTTGTATTTTTAAAAGTTATGACCAATTTTAACATTTTTGCAAGTATAGAGTATAACTTTCACCTGTACCTTAAGTATTAATTTTAAGTTTATAAAGATACAAGCTCACTAATCTGTAAAACAGCAACATTATACCATAGTATGTACAAAAAATAACAAATCTCAAGATCAGTCATATTGTGTTCTAATAGGGTCTATGTTAAATGTTCGAACATCCAAAATGTCGAACATTACATGGTCGAGACCAAATGTTCGACATTTGGATGTTCGAACATAAAAAAAAAAAAAAAGAAAACACAGAAAAAATACTTTAACAGTGTAGGCAGGGGGGCAAGCCACCCTGCACTCTCCACATCCCCTACTTAAATATACCAACTCCAAGACCGCACTTCAGAGAAGAAAAGGGAAATTCTCCCTATCTGCACTATACGGTGCTGTTGAAAGTCTATCTTCGAGCACTCAAAATTTCGAACGTTTGGTCTCGACCATGTAACATTCAAAATTTTGAGCATTCGAAGATTTGACAGGTACCCATTCTAATATCATTTGGCCACTTGGGCCTTAATGGTTGAGTAATGCCAACAAGGAATAGATTGTAATAGGGAGGAGATTTTAAGATTTTACACAATAAGTAATCATTAGAGTATAGTTCTGAATAATACAATTTAGGTCTACATTAGTATTTTGAATATTGCCTTAAAGTTTGGTTCATGCCTAAATATGTTTCAGGAAATATTGAATAAGACCAATTTAAACTTTTCTGTAGAAGAGTATACTAGCTAGAGTTAAATAGTCTAGTCAAGTATTGATACGATGTCCTTTATACAGCTAAGGTTATGTACATGTGATAGTATGTACATTTACAATTTCAGGAATAAATAAGTCGGTTTGTTCTCCAGAAACAATTACAACTATGTTTATGAGTATAATTAGGACTATCCAGTACTGGAGCCTTAGGGTATTGGCTTAGAAAAACTAGTTGAAATTTTACACAGTTATACTTGATTGGAATTTATCTTGTTGGGGCTTCACCATAGTAATCTAGTTGCTTTAGACTTTCCCTGATTCCATTTGATAGCTAAGAACTACCAGTATGTAATCCATTTAAGTATTGTAGCCTAATAACTGTCATTTAACCTCTCTAATATATAAAAAACTAAAAGAAAAATACAGTTAATAAGGTTACAGCCATTTTGCCACAACATAGCAATGCATTAAGATAATGATATCCAGAAACAGTTTGACAATTTTTAACACATTTTCAAAAAAGTTAATTATGCAGTTGAAACACTTCAAATATGGTTTTAAGATAACTATTTAAATAACACAATCTGCCAAGCAATTTTTAAACTGATTTATTATACCTGCATCTCTGGCAACATCACACCCTACAATTTATTTTGCTCACACAAGTCCCTGTTCTTCCTAGAAATGAACCAGTCATGTCAGGTCATGAGGCCTCATCTTTCTCTTTTTCTGGCAAGCATTTTGGATTTGCTGTGATGAATCACATGTTACTTAATCAATATGATTAACTATGTCAAAAACATCTAAAGCTACAGAAAATCACATGAAAAAGTATCAACATTGAATGGGTCATCAGGACAAGCCCCTTTATCTCTCATTGCAGAGGTATTTCCCCCATATCCGAAATTTCTATACAAAAGAACTCAAAGGTTACAAAAACTTTAAAGTCAAACTCACCTTTTCACTCTTTTGTGACTCAAACAAACCAAATATATGACACACCTTCTGCAACACAGCAAGTTCTTATGTATTACAATGTCAGTAGCTAAAACATACAATGGTTTCACAGCAGCTTTTTGTGTTTTGACAAATGGATACATAATAAACTGCAGGTTCCCCAGCATTTAAACTGTCACTAATATAGGGGGGCTACTTCTTCATTCTTTGTGACATCCAAGGAAGGGACATTGTTAAATGAAATTAAAGGGCATCAGTGAATTTACAGTTACAATACATCATTCTGATATAATTTTATGTTTCATCTGCGTAGTTTCTTCAAGAATTAAATACATATATGTAAAGGAAGAAATATGAATGCTTAATATATTACTCGTTTAAACCAGTGCAGCATTTAAATGTGAATTAGCTTTGTGATTTGAATCGATCGTATTGTACATGCAGTATAATTTTCATTATCTAAGTGATAAGTGACACTTTTTCAGTTACAGAAAAGTAGCATTTTAATATCGTTTTTAACTAAGAAAATGTTTTATTTCTTCTAACAGCAACCAGTCCAGCCACAGAGGATCTGTCTGATAATAATGAATATAAAAGAGAGTTGAAATCTGAAAATGGGAACAAGAGGTTAGTTGTGTTATAGTGAGAACAAATGACAACACCATTATTTAATAGAAGCATTGTATGGAAGTACTTCATAGATTTCAACTGATATATATTTTTCAAATGAGTCCTAAATCAGACAATGTGGTGAAAACTAGTCAGGTGACCATGCATTATTACAGTATATCGGGTGCAGTCATTCTAGTCGTAAAGCTTATGACACAATAAGCGGTTAACTTAAGCTGTAAGCCGAGCCCTATTATCCACTGACTTGTTTTATAACTACACCTGATTTCCCAAAGCAACCATCAGTGTTGTCTAACAATGTAAAAACATTGACTGACTTATAAAAAATAAACAGGCTATAAATAAAATTAATGAACTGTGGCTTCCCTCGTTATCATATTTCATTATGCACTTAAAATAGAAAATCATGTAAGTATTGTTCATCCCAACCATTTTCCCTATCAGGCATTGAACGGGTGATCTTGAATAACTGTCACCATATTTATTTTTAGCTACCTCTCTATAAGAAATGCATTATGTTTCCCCCCATGTATTAGTTAATTATACTATTGTTTTAACTGTACTCCTTTTTCTTATTTGGGTATACCTTTTCTGTAATCCACCTGGTAAAAACTTAAGAAGAAATAATGATTTTTTACAATTATTTTACAACTGCTTCTCAAGACTCAAGCAATAAGAAAACAGATAGATAGATAGATAGATAGATAGATAGATAGATAGATAGATAGATAGGTGATATAGATGTGTGTGTGTGTGTGTGTGTGTGTGTGTGTGTGTGTGTGTGTGTGTGTGTGTGTGTGTGTGTGTGTGTGTGTGTGTGTGTATAATCCACACAAAACACCCAGTCCAGCACATTGTTCCCAATAAAGGCATGTAAGTCACTCCGATCTTAGTAAAAAGCAAAAAGCTTTTAATATACAAAAAGCAATCTGCATTAAGCGCTTTCATTCCACCCAGGGAACTTCTTAAGAATGCTTGTAAAACAAATAACTGCCATTAATACAATACCAACAATTAAATAGTACAACACACCCATTGGTTCCTGAACTAATTCAATTAACTAAAAGAATTCCAATTAAGTACTTTCAACTTGCCCACCCAAAAAATCTTGTATGAAAGGATAAAATATAAAAATGTATATGAAATATAAAAACATGTATACATTCTACTACATAGTATAATATAACTTAATGTACAAGTACAAATCAATAATAACAATAAAACAGTGTTGGGATTTGAAATCATCCCTTGATTATAAAACTCTTTGCTTGACAGCAGGTACTATAGAGTAATGTTCATTTAAACCTGGGGGAGCACGTCTCCAGTCTCAACTGCCACATAAGCTCACTATACTCTAAGTTATATTCCCAATCACCACCTCTATCAAATGTTTTAACCTGTTCCAAAACCCAAAACTTAGAATTCAGAACATACTAGGGAATGAATCTTGAGGTCAATTTACTTTAAGGGGCAATTGATAAACAATTGTTTGATTTGATTTTTTGAGGGTACCTAAACCAGTTATACCGGGAATGTTTGGTATCCCCAAGGTACACAAAAATGTTTTAAATCCCCCTTTGAGACCCTTTGTTTCTTCTTGTGGCTCCAAAACACAACCTATGGCTATGTATGTTGACCTTAAATTAAAACCCTTCTATAGGTTATGTGAACATATTCTTATTGATTCATGGGACTTTTTGTCAAAAATAGGAGCTATTGAACTTGATTTTGACTACACATTTATTACTGTAGATATTAAAGATTTATTCAGTGTTATTCCCCATGAAATTGGGCTAACCTGGTTTGAGGAAGCTTTGATAGAATTAGGGTTTTCGTCTCCACAGGACTTTAGAATGGTGTTGGAGAGCAGGGAGTTGGTTCTTAAAAAATGTTTTTGTTTTTTAAGGGTGAATATTATAAACATATTGATGGGGTGGCCATGGGAACATCCTGTGCCCAAGTTTTCGACAATATAGTATTACTTTATTGGGAACAACATTTTGTTTTTTCTTCTCCTTACTATGAAAATATAAGAGTCTATTTCCGATACCTGGATGATATATTTATTGTATGGAAAGGCCCCATGAATGGAATCAATCCATTTATTGATTATATTAATAATACCACTGATTTTTTGGTATTTAGTCATAATATTGGACATACCGAGATGCATTTTTTTGGTTAACATTAAAAAAGATATGGTTAATAGGAGTTTTATTTCTACTTTGTATAGAAAATAATTTTTTTCTAACTCCTACTTGCATTTTAAAAGTGAACATCCTTCCTTTCAAAAAAAGAATATTATCAAAGGGCAGATGGTAAGGTCAGTCCACATGACCTCTTTAAAGTAATATTTAGTTAAAGAATTATTTTATATAGGGGAACTCTTTTTGGCTAGGGGTTATCCCAGGATTTGGTTATGTCCACTATGAATGACATTGTATATGGTTGGGGTATGAGATATTCACCCCTTTTGGCTAAGAGGAAAGGCGCGGGAAACAGACAGTCGATTGATAATGGATCAAGTCAGTCCCTGGCAGTGGGAACCCAGGGTGACAACAGTCTTCAGTTAGGCCAACACCTTGAATCTTATTTTGTAACCAATTATCATAGGGGCACCCAGGAAGTAAAGAAGATTGTTCAGGGATGCTGGGATATATTTTCCAGTATGCCCAACAGTTTAGAAGTTTTCTCAAGAAAATTAAAATTTGGACTGAGAAGGGGTCCCACTTGAAAAATTATTTCAAAAGGAATTACAGTAGGAATGGGAGTGGTAATAGGACTGGCACATTTAAGTGTGGTATGTGCCTTCAGTGCCCCTATATAGCCAATACTGATGAATTAAACCATTGGAGTACTATTGGAACATTAAAAGCTAGAGAATATTATACATGTTATACAAGAGGGGTGGTATATCTGGCTTTCTGTACACCTGTTTTGCATACTATGTAGGAAAACAGAAAGAAAACGTAAACAAAGAATTTATGAACATAATTACATTAGTAAAGGGAAGGAGACTAATGCTCTATACAAGCATTCCCTAGTATGTTCTGAATTCTAAGTTTTGGGTTTTGGAACAGGTTAAAAAATTTGATAGAGGTGGTGATTGGGAAAATAACTTAAGAGTATAGTGAGCTAATGTGACAGTTGAGAATGGAGGTGTGCTCCCCACCAGGTTTAAATGAGCATTACTACATAGTACCTGCAGTCAAGCAAAGAGTTTTATAATCAAGGGATGATTTCAGATCCCAACACTGTTATATTGTCATTACTGAATTGTACTTATACATTAAGTTATATTATACTATGTAGTAGAATATATACATTTTTATATTTTATTCTTTCATACAAAGTTTTTTGGGTGGGCAAGTTGAAAGTACTTAATTGGACTTATTTTAGTTAATTGAATTAGTTAAAGAAGTAATGCGTGTGTTGTACTATTTAATTGTTGGTATTATATTAATGGCAGTTATTTGTTTTACAAGCATTCTGATGAAGTTCCCTGTGTGGAATGAAAGCAGTTAATGCAGATTGTTTTTTTTGTATGTTAAAATCATTTTACTTTTTACTATGATCAGAGTGACCTCCTTGCCTTTATTTGGACCAGTGTGCTGGACTAGGTGTTTTGTGTGGATTATTAGTAATTTGTGGTTGTCTCACCCAGTTATTTTCCACCTTGAGTTTGTGTGTGTGTGTGTGTGTGTGTGTGTGTGTGTGTGTGTGTGTGTGTGTGTGTGTGTGTGTGTGTGTGTGTGTGTGTATGTAACAAACCCATATAATTTTCCAAGTAATTATTCAGTAAATGGTCTTCTTTGAAGTACAAATAAAACCTGGACCCCCAGCTAAACATGGAATATTCAGGACCTACTCTAAGGCTAACCTTCTGCTATTAAGTGATAACCTGGCAACATTTCAAGCTTCCATAAACCTTAAACACTACTGCCTATACAGAACTGTTCACAGAAACCCTGTACAAGCATGTTAGTAGCTGTATAGAGGCAGCTGTACCTACCAGGAAGAAGTACAGAACTAACTTAAAAAACAAGCCACCCTGGTGGAATCACAAAATCAATAGGCTGTATAACAGGAGGAAGAAAATCATAGCAAAAATTATGAGGTGCAGCACCCAGCAGGATAAAAGCACTCTGATCAAACTAAACAAACAACTCAGAGTGCAAACAAAGTCTATCAAAGCCAAATTTGAGGTAAGTTTGGCTCCCAGACCAAGGACAACCACAATGCATTTTTTAGCTATGTCCACAACCTCAAAGGCAATACACAATTGTGTGCAGAGCTCATTGCAAATGGAGCCATTTATACTGAGCCAGAAGATATAGCAAACCTCCTGGCAGATAAATTCATCTCCAACTTTACCCCCCCTTCAACCTTCCCTCAAGAAATGCCATCAAATATAGTTCCCCCTACTATCACTAGGGAACAGGTCCTTAATGCTCTCTCTAAGTCCAAGAACACTGCATCATTGGGCCCAGACAATATCCCAGGATGCCTTTTAAATAGCATGAAACATGATCTATCAGGGCCTCTGGAATTACTATTTAACTATAGCCTCCAAACAGGCTTCATGCCTCATGAATGAAGAATGGCAACATCCATCCCTCTGCACAAAGGATGGCCATCTATGGACCCGGGAAACAACAGACCCATAAGTCTCACTAGTCTTGTATGTAAAGCCATGGAAAGAATTATCATAGAGATGATCAATAGAGATACAGTAAATCTCTGGACACTGGACCCAACCCAATTTGTTTTTATCAAGGGCAGAGCATGCCTACTCAACCTGGTGGACTTCTTTGAGAAGGTCACCAAAGCAATAGATGAGGGAAAAATACCTCACACTGCCTACCTTGACCTGGCTAAGGCATTTAACACAATATCCCACTTAGGCATTGTTGACAAACTCAGGAGTTTGGTACAAACCTGTATGTCACCCGGTGGATAGCCAACTAGCTCACAGACACAATCCAGGAAGTTAGAATTGTGGAGTCCACCACTACAAGCAGGCCAGTCACATGTAGAGTCCCTCAGGGATCAGTCCTTGGACTGCTCCTTTTTGGCATTTACTTCTCTGAAGTCAAGGCCAATGTCAGTGGTTTCTGGCTGACTAAATCTGCAGATGATTGCAAATTAGGAGCTGTCATTGAATCCCACACTGACATAAATATTCTCCAGACTAAAAGTAAATGCCAAGAAATGCATAATAGTATCCTTTGGGAAGTCATTTATTCTTGGTAACTATCATATTGACAACACACCCCTTAGGGTTGGCCACAGTAGTCAGGGGGGCTTAGGGACACACATAGATAGTCATCAAGCCTTTGACCATCACATGTCTATAATAGTGAGGAAATCTTTCTATGCTGTGCAACTTATAAACAAAGGAAGTAATTGTTCTACTATATTTGGCATTCATCAGACCTATCATTGAGTACAATGCCCCCTTTGGTATGTACCTAACCAGGCATATCCAACAATTGGAACATCCACAGAGGTTCCTCGCTAAAAGAATACAGGGCATAAATAAAATGTCCTATGCAGAGTGCCTCAAGACCCTATCCCTGTATTCTGTCTCCTACAGACATTTGAGGGGAGATCTATGATTGGCATACAGGGCATTGCCAGACCCCACTCTGATGGACTTTCTGTATATCCATAAAACAAACTGCACCAGAATTACCCATTCTAAAGACTTAAACCTTGCCTGTGATATAAATAGGACCGGACGGAGAGACAGTTATGTATCCCAGAGACTACCCTGTCTATGGACCAGGCTCCCCATCAATGTGAAGTAGAGTTCCTCCCTAATCCAATTCAAGTGCAACTTGGGCAATTGGATGGGGACCTGGAAATTCATCCCTTGTTTGGCATCTATGCCTCTAAAGGACACAGGCAACCTGTAAATGGTTCATCTCCCAGGCCCATATTTACACTTATCAAGGGTATCAGAACTTCTCAAAAGATTTGGGATGCATGGCTAGGCTTAAAAAGGTCCTTGTGGTCGATAACTTGAAGTAAAAAACAAATACCGAACCAACACGGCTAGGCAAAAACTCTATTTATTGAACATAAAAAAAGTGATAAAAGTGAGCGCTTTCGCAATAACACTATCGCTTCTTCAGACTAATAAACAAGTAGAAAGACAAGAGTTTAAAAAGAAGGCAAGACCAATCAGCTATCATAAGCAAATCTGATAAATTAACTAAAAGGTACACACACACACACAAGCAGTACATCAATTGTTATAAATACAAGGGAAACAGTACAAATACAATCTTAGTTTAAAATCTTCATTTAAAATAACATTAATATTTAAGCGGGCGTGCATTCAAGAATGGTTTAAGGCTAGAGACACCATTTAAACCAGGGGAGTTTCTCTGCATTCAAGAGCAAGATCCATTTCTGTTCAGCCCTTTCTGTTTTATTAGATGCATCACCCCCTCTAATACTAATGTCGAAAACCTGAAGTACAAAGAACTTAAAAGTATGTTCTGAGCCATGTAAACCAATGTGTTGTACTAACGCATTTGCATCTTTCTGGTTCCTAATATCCCTATAGTGTTCGAGAATCTTGTCCTTCAGTGGTCTGTTAGTTTTGCCTATATAGAAGGCATGACAGACCTGGCAGCTTGCAAAATAAACAATATTTGGAGTTCTGCAGTCAGCACAAAAATCAAGTTCGATTTTAAAATTAACATGAGGATGTATGTAGCTTGAGCCCATAAGTATATACTTACAGACTGAATAAGATCTACAGGAAAAAGTCCCATACCTGGTAGACTGTGGCCCTTTGATACAGAGTTGTGATTTATAGCACAAATGTTTCTTCAAGGACTTATTATTTTTAAATGCAAAATGTGGTGTGCTGTCTATAGTCCCTTTCAATTCATCTATTGTGTATAGGATATACCAATTCTGCTTAATGACCTCACAATATTTATTGATGTCACTAGAGTAAGGTAGAGAGATTCTAAAAGTATCTCTCACAGCTAAAATTGCTTGTGGAGCATCAGGTGGAGTATGGTTGCCAAAATAGGCTCTACATTTTCCTTCCCTTTCTTCACATGCAGCATTAATTTGAGAGTCGATCTCTGCCTCTTTGTAGCCTCTGTCTAAAAAGTCACGCTTGAGAGAGTCGAGTGCTAAACCCAATTAAGTGTTATCATTGTGCAATCTCATTACTCTATAAATCGGCCCTTTTAGAACATTCCGGGTGATATGCTTGGGATGCATGCTATTTTTGTGCAGAAAGTTGTTCTTCCTAGAGGGTTTTCTGTAGACACTAGTATACATATCATTAAGGTCTCCTTTATTGATCTTAACATCTAAGAACTCCACTTCTGCAGCAGAATATTTACAGGTAAATTTTAAGAAATCAGTAGTGCTGTGCAAGTAGTTGATAAACTCATTCAACTCTTCTGACAAGCCAAGCCAAAGCAAAAACATATCGTCCACAAAACGTATGTACCAGGCTATGTTTTCTTCATAAACATTGTTATGTAACAGACAGAATTTATCCCACTGCACTAATGCAAGGTTGGCGTAGCTATTGGCACAGGCTGTGCCCATAGCCACACCAACCTTCTGTAAGAAGAACTCATTCTCGAACACAAAAATGTTATTCTCAAGTACAAGCTCAGGTAATGTACAGAGCAAATTCACTTTCTCATTAGTAAAACATCTCCTATCATTCAAAAAAGCTCTGACATTCTCTACTCCCCAGTCTTTGGGAATCACTGTAAACAGTGATTCTATGTCAAGTGTAACAAACAAATAATCATTAGACAAAGTAGATACTTTATCAAACAGCTTAGATAAAAAGAACTTAGTATCTTTTAAGACTGTGTCACATTCATCGGGAAATGGATGTAAGTTTTTTTCAACAAAAATTGATAGTAGCTCTGTGCTCCAACCCTTGCCAGAAACAATAGGTCTCATGGGTGGGCACTCCAACTTATGTATTTTGGGAAGCTAATAAATTGTGGGAATAAGGGGGTGTTCAACATTAAAATAATAAACAAACTCTCAGAAATGAAACCTGTCATGAGTAAGTCAAACAGCATCAAAGAAACTTTTTCCATAATTCCTATGACAGTAGTTCTTAAAACATTTAAATAAGTTGCTTCAGTTTACCTTTATAATGCTGAATCACAGTGGTACGAATGCTCATATGAGTGACTCGTAACCACGAAAGTGAGAACAGCGATAGTCCTTAATGTTCAAAAAACAGCAAATCAAAAAGCAGATTCACTGTTTTTTGAACATTAATGTTGAACGGAAAAAACAAAGAAGTGTAAAGCAGGGGGGCAATCCCTCCTGCACCCCCCATGTACTCTTCAGGTTATTTGAGGGATATGCAGAGCTAGTGTGCTGTGATGAAATGAATGTAACCTGGTTAGCCACAGTAGCTGCTGGAGCATTTATCAATTCAGAGGGTCTATATTAGAACATCGAAGTTTCAGAACTTTGAATGTTCTAATATTGACCTCTATTCAGCAAAAGCTGAAAATAGCGAAGTTACAAAAAAACAAATTCTTCCCTAGGGAAAGAATTCGGCTGTCCGTTCTTGTCGCTTCGCTATTTTCAGCACTGTGGTGGAAAGTTACGGGTCGGGTTCAGGTAAGTGTGCGATTGTGTGGACGTGAGGGTTAGGGCGGGTTAGGTGAGTTTGGGTTAGGGCGCAGGTCAGGTAAGTGTGCGAATGTGTGGGCATGTGGGTTAGGGCGGGGTAGGTGAGTTAGGGTTAGGGCACGTGTGAGATGTGTGTGTAATAGTGACAGACCTTAGGGTTAGGGTTTGGGTTAAGGTAAGTGGGTAGATAGTGGTGTATGTATAGTTTAGTGTAGGGTTAGATGTAAGATTTTAGGTGTATGTGTGTGTGGATTGCTGTTTGTTTGGTGTGCTTGTGTTGTGTGTAGGTGTTTTGGAACAGCAATTTTTTTTCCCTAGGAAAATATTTGCTGTTCTGAACAGGGGTCGATATTAGAACTTTCAAAGTTCTGAAACTTCGATGTTCTAATATAGACCCAATTCAGAGGAACCAACATTGCCATCTGGTGGACCAGCAGAGTTATTGGTAGTGCCTTGCCTCGTAAATGCAGATTGTGTTCTCATTGATGTGTCAATGTGTTCCTTAGGCCAAGCAAATTTATTAGTCTGAAGAAGCGATAGTGTTATCGCGAAAGCACTCTCTTTTATCACTTTTTTTATGTTCAATAAATAGAGTTTTTGCCTAGCCGTGTTGGTTCGGTACTTGTTTTTTACTTCACGTTTACATAGTTTTCTTGTACCGCACCTTTCACCTGTTCCTTGTATTTTTACTTTTACTCATTTACTTGTACTCATTCCTGGCCATCTAAAAATGCTCAAATGGAATTAATAACAACAGAAACAGCCTCTACTTCAAAGGGAACACCTTTTATGTTCATAAGGTCATAGGTAGGTACTAGGCTATTAGCCCTAGGGCCTATATAAGCCTAGCCAAAAAGGTACCCTGGCTTTCAACACCCAAGAAAATTATTTTCCTGTGCCCCTGTTGAGCAGAGCCACAGAAGTGATCCCTGGGGTGAATTTCCTATTTCCCATCCAATCATCAAGATTTTTCTTGAAGAGTGCTAATGAGGAGCTCTGTTTGACATTCATAAGTAGTCTGTTCCAGAGTATGGGAAGTCTCTGGGACAGGAATCTATCCCTCCAGCATGTTCTGTTTATTGTGGTGACAAGGTTAAGGTCCCTGCAGTGTGTAGCTCAGAGGGATTGGGATTTCTTTAAGTGGAGCATGTCCAGCAGCTCTGGGTTTGACAAAGCTTTGTATGTTAGGCATAGATCGCCTCTGAGTAAGCGATATGCGATGGAGTAAAGCTGGAGTTTTTTGAGACAGTCTGCATAGGGCATCTGTTTGAGGCCAGTAATCCCCTTTGTGAGGTATTTCTGTGGCCTTTCCAGTTGTTGTAGATGTCTTGTGAGGTACATACCAAAAGGGGTGTCGTACTCTATAATGGGTCTAATGAGTGATGAGTAGAGGGGAACAATGACCTCTTTTTTTCTGGATGAGAAACCTTTTGTGATAAGTTGAGCCACGTAGAAGGATTTCCTGACCACTGTGGTGATGTGATTATCAAAGGAGAGATTACTGTTCACCTGTGCTCAAGGTCTCTTATCACACTTTCGGCATTAAGTAGACTACCACTTATGTGGTAGTTCATGGGTACAGAGTTTTTACCAAAGGGGATGACAATACACTTTTTGGCATTGAGCTTCAGGCCATGGCTTTGACACCAGGCATCTGTCTCAGTGAGGCCCTTTTGTAGTATGTCCACATCGTTAGGAGTTTTGATTATGGCTCCTAGTTTGCAGTCATCTGCAAACTTTCTTAGCCAAAGACCTTTTGTGTTAGCCTGTACTTCAGAGAAGTAGATACGAAACAGGAGAGGACCCAGGACTGAACCCTGTGGTACTCCACTTGTCACTGGACTGAAGTCGGATTTGGAGTCTGCTGCTTTCACAGTGTGGGTTCTGTCCATGAGCCAGTTGGCAACCCATCTTGTGACATAGGGATTTATACCTAGTTTAGTGAGCTTATCTATAATTCCAGAGTGGGGGATGGTGTTGAAAGCCTTGGCGAGATCTAGATAAGCTGTGTGAACCACCTTACCCTCATCTATGGCTTTGGTGACTGCTTCAAAGAAGTCAATCAGGTTTAGGAGACATGATCTGCCTTTTACAAACCCAAACTGGGTAGGTTCCAGAGTTTGGAGATTACCAGTGTCTTTGTTTATGAGTTCCATGATGATACGTTCCATGGCCTTGAAGACCAGGCTTGTCAGGCTAAGGGGGCGGTAGTTCCCGGAGTCTGTCATGGCTCCCCCTTTGTGGAGTGGGATAACCGTCGTGGTGCACCATTCAGTGGGCACAAAGCCTGAGGTGAGGCTATGATTGAACATGGTACATAGGTAGGGTGCCCTATGGTAGAAGCATTTATTTATCTGTGTGAGAATCAGTTTAGGGATTTGTTTGATACTCGCTCTAAACCTCATTTTTCAAAAATGTTACCAGATGACTCTACTGCTCTATCTGAGTTAAATAATATGCACTCAATAGAGGTTAGGTCTGCAGATAAAGGTGGCAGTATTGTGGTACTTGATAGAGATCTGTACCTAACACAAATGAGAAACTTACTATATGACGAAGCAACTTATTTTAATGTTTCAAGAACTACTGTCACAGGAATTATGGAAAAAGTTTCTTTTATGCTGTTTGACTTACTCATGACAGGTTTCATTTCTGAGAGTTTGTTTAATTATTTTAATGTTGAACACCCCCTCATTCCCATGATTTATGGGCTTCACAAAATACATAAGAACTTGGAGTGCCCACCCATGAGACCTATTGTTTCTGGCAAGGGTTGGAGCACAGAGCCACTATCAATTTTTGTTGAAAAAAACTTACTTCCATTTCTAGATGAATGTGACACAGTCTTAAAAGATGCTAAGCCCTTTTTATCTAAGCTGTTTGATAAAGTATCTACTTTGTCTAATGATTATTTGTTTGTTACGCTCAACATAGAATCACTATTTACAGTGATTCCCAACGACTGGGGAGTAGAGAATGTCAGAGCTTTTTTGAATGACAGGAGATGTTTTACTAATGAGAAAGTGAATTTGCTCTGTACATTACCTGAGCTTGTACTTGAGAATGTTTTTGTATTCGAGAAGGAGTTCTTCTTACAGAAGGTTGGTGTGGCTATGGGCACAGCCTGTGCCAACAGCTACGCCAACCTTGCATTAGTGCAATGGGAGAAATCCTATCTGTTACATAACAATGCTTACGAAGAAAACATAGCCTGGTACGTACATTTTGTGGACGATACGTTTTTGCTTTGGCTTGGCTTGTCAGAACTGTTGAATGAGTTTATCAACTACTTGCATGGCACTACTGGTTTCTTAAAATTTACCTGTAAATACTTTGCTGTAGAAGTGGAGTTCTTGGATGTTAAGATCAATAAAGAAGACCTTAATAATATTTATGCTAGTGTCCACAGAAAACCCACTAGGAAGAATAACTTCCTGCACAAAAATATCATGCATCCCAAGCATATCACCCGGAATGTTCTTAAAGGGCAGATTTATAGAGTAATGAGATTGCACAATGATAACACTTAGTTGGGTTTAGCACTTGTCTCTCTCAAGCGTGACTTTTTAGACAGAGACTACAAAGAGGCAGAGATCGACTCTCAAATTAATGCTGCATGGTTAGAAAGGGAAAGGAAATGTAGAGCCTATTTGGCAACCATACTCCACCTGATGCTCCACAAGCAACTTTAGCTGTGAGAGATACTTTTAGAGTGTCTCTACCTTACTCTAGTGACATCAATAAATATTGTGAGGTCATTAAGCAGAATTGGAATATCCTACACACAATAGATGAATTGAAAGGGACTATTAGACAGCACACCACATTTTACATTTAAAAATAATAAGTCCTTGAAAAAACATTTGTGCTATAAATCACAACTCTGTATCAAAGGGCCTCAGTCTACCAGGTATGGGACTTTTTCCTGTAGATCTTGTTCGGCCTGTAAGTATATAGTTACGGGCTCAACCTACATACATCCTCATGTTAATTTTAAAATCAAGCTTGATTTTTATGCTGACTGCAGAACTCCAAATATTGTTTATTTTGCAAGCTGCCAGGTCTGTCATGTCTTCTATATAGGCAAAACTAACAAACCACTGAAGGACATGATTCTTGAACACTATAGGGATATTAGGAACCAGAAAGATACAAATGCCTTAGCACAACACATTGGTTTACATGGCTCAGAACATACTTTTAAGTTCTTTGTACTTCAGGTTTTCGACATTAGTATTAGGGGGGGATACATCTAATAAAACAGAACGGGCTGAACAGAAGTGGATCTTTCTCTTGAATGCAGAGAAACTCCCTGGTTTAAATGGCGTCTCTAGCCTTAAACCATTCTTTTAAACATTAATGTTATTTTTAAATGAAGATTTTAAACTAAGATTGTATTTGTACTGTTTCCCTTGTATTTATAACAATTGATGTACTGCTTGTGTGTTTGTGTGTGTGTGTGTGTGTGTGTGTGTGCGTGTGCGTGTGTGTGTGTGTGTGTGTGTGTGTGTGTGTGTGTGTGTGTGTGTGTGTACACCTTTTAGTTAATTTATCAGATTTGCTTATGATATCTGATTGGTCTTGCCTTCTTTTTAAAATCATGTCTTTATACTTGTTAATTAGTCTGAAGAAGCGATAGTGTTATCGCGAAAGTGCTCACTTTTATCACTTTTTTTATGTTCAATAAAGAGTTTTTGCCTAGCCATGTTGGTTCAGTACTTGTTTTTTACTTCACGTTTACACAGTTTTCTTGTACCGCACCTTTCACCTGTTCCTGTGTATTTTTACTTTTTGTGGACACCTTATGGTCATTAGCCAGTAAACACCTATGACGATATGAACCTATGTATTGATTGCTTAGTTTAAAAAATCCACCCCAAATAATGATGTCCAATGCAGCATGCCATTTCACTGTAAAATATAAAAATAAAGATGGCATTGTATTTTAGTTTAATCAGTGAACAACAGTTGTTAACTGTAAAAGAATGTATAGCAGATAATCTAAGCTATGCTTTGGTCGGTGTGTTGGTGCAGTCTATTCTTTCACTTTTTTCCTGATTAGTTACATGTATTGTGTTGGGGGTACAGCACACTTCTGTATCATCGATAGGAAGATGTGTTCATGGATTTGTGCTGTTGTTGCTTGTCTATCTATGTGAATCATACCTGTAGGGAGAGATGACACTCGAGCACCTTGACTAGTTCTTACCTGCTTCAGTAGCTTAGGGGCACAGAAGCAAGAATGTGATTTTAATATGATAATGTATGCTGCATTGTAGAAATCTAACTAGTTAAAATACAAAGATTTCAGTGTCTTTCAGCTTGTGTACATGTTGGTGGATTTGGTCCGTGTTATATCCTTTTTACTATGTTATTATTAACAAAGGATCCCATTAGCATGCGTGTTTGGGTGGTAGTAGCAATGATAAAGGTTTCAATCATCATTATCAACTACTCTTTTTCTCATTTTCTACATGGGTCACAGTGACAAATCAACAGTTGCCACCTCTCTCAATTTAGTGTCACTCTCCTACCTTTTTTTTTAACTTACATCATGTATGTGATCCCTATGCATGATATACTTTTTTTACTATCATCTAGTGGCTGCTGAGTTTATTAAAGTAAGATTTTAACACTTTACTGTCAATGTAGATCTGGAACAGCCTAAAACTAGAACTTACATTACTTTCAAACATTTTCTGTGTTTAACAGCACATAATTTATATTCCCCTTCTACAGCTTGTTTAATTTATGTCTTCCAAGCTTAAAACTTTCAGATTCTGTTTACCCCCTCCCACCTCACTATTTATACTATCTACAAATTCCAATAGATTCAGTAGAATTGAAAGCTCCTTCATTTGGCTCATATTTTCAACTTTATTTATAGGTTCATAGGTAGGTACTAGGCTATTGGCCCTAGGGCCTATACAAGCCTAGCCAAAAAGGTACCCTGGCTTTCGCCACCCAAGAAAATTATTTTCCTGTGCCCCTGTCGAGCAGAGCCACATAGGTGATCCCTGGGGTGAATTTCCTATTTCCCATCCAATCTTCAAGATTTTTCTTGAAGGGTGCTAATGAGGAGCTTTGTTTGATATAGATAGGTAGTTTGTTCCAGAGTACGGGAAGTCTCTGGGACAGGAATCTATCTCTCCAGCATGTTCTGTTTACTGTGGTGACAAGGTTTAGGTCCCTAGAGTGTGTAGCTCAGAGGGATTGGGATTTCTTTAAGTGGAGCATGTCCAACAGCTCTGGGTTTAACATAGCTTTGTATGTTAGGCAGAGATCGCCTCTGAGTAGGCGATATGCGATGGAGTAAAGCTGGAGTTTTTTGAGATGGTCTGTGAAGGGCATCAGTTTGAGGCCAGTAATCCTCTTTGTGAGGTATTTCTGCAGCCTTTCCAGTTGTTGTAGATGTCTTGTGAGGTACATACCAAAAGGGGCATTGTACTGTATAATGGGTCTAATGAGTGATGAGTAGAGGGGAACAATGACCTCTTTTTTCCTGGATGAGAAACCTTTTGTGATGAGGTGTGCCACGTAGAAGGATTTCCTGACTACTGTGGCGATGGGATTGTCAAAGGAGAGACTATTGTCTACCTGTGTTCCAAGGTCTTATCACACTTTCAGTGTTAAGTAGACTACCACCTATGTGGTAGCTCATGGGTACAGAGTTTTTACCAAAGGGGATGGCAATACACATTTTGACATTGAGCTTGAGGCCATAGTTTTAAAACCAGGCATCTGTCTCAGTGAGGCCTTTTTGTAGGATGTCAACATCATTAGGAGTTTCAATTATGGCTCTTAGTTTGCAGTCATCTGCGATCTTCATTAGCCAAAGACCTTCTGTGTTAACCTGTACTTCAGAAAAGTAGATGCCAAACAGGAGAGGACCCAGGAATGAACCCTGTGGTACTCCACTTGTCACTGGTCTGAAGTCAGATTTGCTAGTAATTTCTATCTGTTTCAACCAGCTGGTCCATCTCACATGGTATTTTTCCCTCCCTTTTGTCCATCTCCTCTTCTCTTTCTTCCGCAGGTCTTCTAGCATATTTCTTACTTCTTGTATACACAGGCTATCATTTTATCCCAATTTCTGGTTATTACCTTTTTACGCTGGTGGTGCTGCGGTAGCGTTGTCGCCTCACAGTTAGACGTTGCCCGTTCGATTCTCAGTTAGGGCGTCTTCTGTGTGGTGACATGCATGAATGGACGTTCCTTCATTGAAGGTTGTGCGTTAGGCCCAGCAAGCCAGTACGTAAAAATCTACTGCCAATCATTAGCGGACCGGAGTTCCACTGTGGCGACCCCTAACCGGGAAAAAGCCGAAAGACACAAACTATCAAAGTGATTATCCACACAAACTCTCTTAGTCCCTCGCTTATAGCATCTTGATTTGACCACCCCCCAAAAAATTCTTCTTCTTCTAGCATTACTTTCCCATTTGTAAGATAAATTACTAATGATATCAAGTCTGTCACAAACTTATCATGTCAAAAGTAAACTGGAAAGGACACAAACAAACCAAGAACCAAAACGTATGGTGGAAACACACAGCAACCTCCTTCTTCCACGAGCCAAACTTTATTACATAAAATAGTAGTGTTAAGTGCTTTCATCCACTATGAGACTTCTTCAGAACTACCAGTTAATTAATCCAATCAGCTTAAACACTATTCTGGTGTCACATGACTCTACTGAAAACTAATTAATGAATGAGCTATAAAATCAAAACATTCACTAAAAACATTATGTACACACTAAATACTACAAATATATAAAATAATTAAATAAATACCTTTAAACTATTAAACATGTAAACATTTGAGCTTAAATAATGGGGCAATGGACAAGCCACATTCAGCCGGGGGCCACTGTTGTATTTAATCTTAATTGCCAAACTAATTCTTTTAACATTAAATGCTTTTCAGTAATATAACCCCTCGGATCTTTCTTAATATGTTCAAGCATCACAAATTTAAATTTGTGGTTCAAGTGGTCTCAGATGTGTCTGTACTGTACATTAGTGTTTCTTGCCTTTTTAACATCCAGCTCATGCTCATAAATTCTCTCTTTCAATTTTGTAGTAGTTTTACTTATATAAAAAGCCGGGCAAGATTCACAACATGCTGCATAGACCACCCAACTAGTGTCACAGTTAAAATATCCAAAGACTTTAGAAGTCTGTCCCTTGATGTTATAAGACTCACCAACCAAGATACAGTTACACTGTTTACAGTGACCCCATTTGAACATACCATTCTTAATACCCTCAAACGGTCATAATTCTTTTCAAGTATTTATTTAAAACACATGTTATTTCTATACACAATTTTAGACTTGTCACCTAACAATTTTCTCATATGATCATATGTAGATAAAACGGGCCAGTTGTCCAAAATACAATTCACAATGCTATATGTATCCATAGAATAAGTTAAGATAAAGGCCTTATCAATCCTCATTTGCCATTCATTCCTGTACAAGGGGGCTATACTAAAATCTCTACCTCCCCTTGCATGAAATGAATTACATAACAAGGGACGGTATACCCCATTTTGTCTATTGTTCACAACTTCATTCTTAATTTCAAGCAAAATTCCAAGGGATATCCCCACTTTAAGAACATATCTAACAGCTTATCACACTATGCCATAAATATAACCTCATCTGAAACCATATGGGCCAACCTCACTAGTTGGCCTTTCACTACAGATTTTTTCTAAAAAAATACATACAGCATTGTGAATGTAATAAAGTTTGGCTCCTGGAAGAAGGAGTTTGCTATGTGTTTTTTCCACTATACGTTTTGGTACAAAGTTATCATGTACCTGACATTGCCAGATATTTCCTGTTACCTGTTCCTTCTGCCTCATGCCACCAACTAATTAATTGCTAGTTTGGAAACATCTTTCTTAGTTTCTGCATTGTGTAAAAATATTTTCCACACAAAAATATGGATTTTTTTTAACCTTATTGCTTTACTGGGAATCAAACATTCTTAATGCCAAAAAAATTCCAAGATGGGTTCCCTAAGTTTGCCCATCCCTCTGTAAGTTCCTGAATCACTGATAATTTTGTTTGCTGTAATTTTCTAAATATTTTTAGTATTAGATGCCTGCTCATTTCTGGTGATTCTTTACACTCAGTAATACATTTTATCAGAATTGGCCAGTTCTGTTTTGGAGTCTTATAGCATTCTTTTCAGGTTAATTCCCTAGTCAAGCTTTGGAACTGAAGATGCATATTATCTGGAAATTCACATTTGTTTTTGCTTTTCTCTCATGTGACTATTTCCCTATCTTCAGTAACTGTGTCTAAAACATGAGATGTTATGTTGTCCAATCTCGCCTTCATTTTAACTGGTTGGGTTCTGAGCCGATCCTCGGCTCCAACTCGGCCGCATACTATAGCTCGAAGTCTTTCACTTGGCTCATGGCTGAACACCTATCCCATCATGCAGTGTGTGATTCCCCAGATCTCATTTGCTGCTTATCAAGATTGTATGCTCTTCTCCTTGGCCATGTCCAAGTTTTTGAAAAATTTATATATCTTGTATTTTACTTAACTGTTGTTGTCCTACATTTAGTTATAGCTGATTTATATAGATAGTTTCTTCTCTGGCTGTTTTGTGTGCTGTTTAAATTTACACTACCATGATTGTTGCTTAGTTGATCATCATTTTTAGTCACAGGGCCTATTTTCTTATTTTCTATCCCATCGGAATTCCTTAATGAAGTCCATTTTTTGAGCATGTGTATTCTTTGTTAGTGTTTCTTGGTTCGTTTGAGTTAGAGAGCCAAGTGCTCGCTTAAATTATAGGGTTTAACTAATCTTTGTTCCCTTAGCTGTTTTTTCCTCATTTTATAGCAGTGCTAGGTCCATTTAAGTTAGAGGGCCTGACGTCCATTTAACTTAGAGGGCAGAACTATATTTCTCTCTCTCGCTGTCTCTCTCTCTCTCTCTCTCTATATATATATATATATATATATATATAGTCTTAAAATAGGTGTGCTGTGTGTTAATTTTCTTATAGAGTGCTATTAGGCTTCATATATTACGTGTGTTTTTTTTTTTTTTGTAGCCAGTGCTTTAAATTTATAGTGTGTGTAGTTTGTGCTTCCTTCTTATAATGTCTTAGGAAGGTAGAGAGAAGGAACCAAAGCCAAAAGGCTTTAAAAAGTGTCAGAAATGTTCACAAAAAATGTCTCTAACTGATGGTCATAGTGTCTGTGTTTATTGTTTGGGGGCCATTCACCTGCTGGAGTCATGTACTTTCTGTCACTCTTTTAGTTCCCGCACTTTGCAGGAAAGAAAGAATAAGTTGATAGTCAGAGGGCTTCTAAAAACTCAATTTTCTGAAGCTTTAGAAAGCCAGGGTTCCTTCTCTAAGCCCAAGTCCCTGTCTTCCAGAAGTGACAAACCTTCAAAGAGACCTTCTTCTTCATCCTCCTCATCTGGTCATTTGGAGCCACCTAGAAAATACTAAAAATTTCTTTGGACAAGTCAATCTCTTCGGCTCCACAAGATTCAGAACCAAGAGAGATCATAGAATTGTCAAGTCCTTCAGCTCCACAGCTTTCAGGGCTGAAAGAGACTAGCCGGTCCACTGAGTTAATACTGGTCTCCACTACCTTAAGATCTCCCATATTGAGAGACCTCGCTCAGCCACCCACCTTTTCCTCCAGATCCTCTAGAAGCTTATTGGATGATGAAGTGGATAGGGTGGTGCGCAGACTTCTGAAGTCACCGGTGCTGGCTAAATTATTTTCGGCTCTGACCCAACTGGTTCTGGAGCCAACTAAGACTCTTTCATCCATGTCGATTCCTCCTCCAAGCCAAGCTAGATCTTCAGAGCCGGAGTGTCAAATACCGTTTGATGCAGAATCTTTGGTACCAAGACCCATCCAGGAGATTTCGGAACAATGTCTGCTCCGACACCCTCAGTGCCTTTCAGGGTGTCTAGGAGCCGAAGCTCTCCGGTCGGTTCTAGGGGGTATGTTCAGACCGGAGTCTCCTCGGTTCTGAGCTTACCTCTCGAGGCTTTGGCATGGGTAAGCTCAGCTCCTACATTGGGTTCGAAGCCAGTCTCCTTGGAGCTGGGATTCCTTCTACTTCTTCAGAACTGGGGGCATCCTTGGAGTCAGGGGGAACCTGCTTTTGAGCTGATGAGAAGTGTGCTGTCCCTTCCTACAGTTCTACACAAGGGTACTGGTAGTCTTCCCCCTAAGGCACAGGCATCTGTCTCGACAACATCCCATCCTCAGGACAGTGGAGATTCAGGGCCTCAGGTAGCCCCATTGGGCAAGTCCCACTCTCCTAACACCTCCCCAGAATACCCTACTGAGGAGGTTCCTCAGAAGAAAACATGCAAGAGGAAACATTTGGGTCACCAGATGAGTCAGTCACCTCAGACACTGACCTCAAGGAGTCAGAAGGATCCTTACGGTTGCCCTCTGAAGATACCTCTTTTGCAGATATCTTGGAAATCCTGAAACAGAGAGGCAGCTGGAAGCCCAGTAACCCTTCTGATGAGGAGTCGGTGTACTTGAAGGCCTTTGGATCTCAACCATCAGCCTCCTGGGTGTCTTCACCTTTTGATGAACTAATGGAATTGGTTAGTCAAAAGGTGTGGGAGTCAACAGACACTATGGAATCAGTCCCTAGGAGACCAAATAATTCATAACAACTCCAGTGGAAAAAGACTTTCTTACTAAAGGCATCCTTGTAGATGCTATGGTCATGGCAGCAGCCACCAAAAATAACTCTCTGAAATGTCCTCATCTGTCCACCCACTGAACAAGGAGTCTTGAATGACGGACAGATATGGGAAGCATATTTTCTCTTCAGCGACTTTTACCCATCGATCGCTGAACTACCTTATGCACTTCACTAAGCTACAAAGAGATCTCCTGAAGGAGTTAGGAGATACTCTCCAAGGTTCAGTAGCTCCAGGGGTTTCAGACAACGTGACCTCTCAGCTATCCACCGTAAATTCTATAGTTAACTCCTCTATGAGGATGATTTCTTATGCAGCAGATTGAGTGAGCAGGGCAGCGGGTTCAGGAGTTTCCCTAAGGAGACACTCCTGGATGCGCTTGTGTAATTTTGCATAACCTTTTAAGTCTACTTTTGTCAACACCCCTTTCGATGGTTCCTCACTCTTTGGACCAAAAGTCAAAGACACTCTCACCAGATGCGACCAGGAAGGAAAAACTCTCTCTGCCATTGTGGTGCATTTTTCTGTCCCTTCCAGACCCTATCCTAAGAGTTAGAAAGGTGGAAAAATGTGGTTTAAGAAATCCAAGGAAGTTTTTCAGGATGCACGTGGTAAATCCTTCCCCAGGGGCAGAGGGGTAGGCAATAATGGTAGATGCCATTCATGAGGCAGAGGTGGTCTGAAAAATCAGGGTGACCATGATTCCTTTTGCGGCCAACCCTTTAAGCACTCCTGAAAGGAAGCCCGTCTGTCCTACTCTGTCTGGAGGTAGTCGGGGGGGGTGATTATCTTTGTATCCAGAAGTCTGGGGAGATATCACAAAAGACAAGCGAGTATAAAAGTATAATATCCAAGGTTATTCCACTCCCTTTTCCCTTCCTGTCCCACAACTCCGAAGGATACTGCACATTCCACCCAGTCTAAGGGAACAGGCAACTATAGAGATTCAAAAGTTGCTAGACAAAAGAGTCAACCAAGAAGTCCCCGCAGACCAAAAAGGATTTGGAACTTACTCAAGATTCTTTTTACTGCCAAAAAGAACAGGGGAGTGGAGACCCATATTGGATCTCGGCAAACTAAACAAATCTGTGAAGAAGTCCAAGTTCTGAATGGTGACACTACAGTCAATTCTTCCTTTTTTAGGGAAAGACAATTGGATGTGCTCAATAGACCTCCAAGATGCGTACTACCATGTAAAAATGGACAGAGCATCAAGGAGTCACTTAAGCTTCTGGCTGGTAGCCAGTCATTATCAGTTTTGAGCGCTGCCGTTTGGTCTCACAACAACCCCCAGAGTGTTCACCAAATGCATGGCAGTAGACATGGCACACTTGAGATGGCTAGGAATCCAGGTTTTTCTGTATCTAGATGACTGGCTCTTGACTGCCACCACCAAGCATCTACGACAGCAGTCAAGAGACCACACCTTACAAATTTGTTCTCAATTAGGGATAACAATAAACTTAGGGAAATCTGCCTTGTTGCCTTGTCAGCATATTACCTGTATAGGAGCAGAATTAGACACTGTCTCTGTGATGACAAAGTTACCTGCAGAAAAAGTTTTGGTACTCAGACAACAAATTTCCAATCTCCTGCCAAAGACAAAAGCAATAGTGAAAACAGTCCTGAAAGTTCTAGGTTCGATGGCATCAACGATAACCCTAGTTCCATTAGCCAGGATGCATATGAGAATCTTCAGTGGCTTCTCTTTTCTCAATGGTCCTTACAAGAACTTCCCATGTCCCACCAGATCAGAATTACAGAGTCATGCAAAAAGGATCTAAGATGATGGCTTCTTTCCAGTCATGGCACGTTAGGTCAACCCTTTACTCTACAACAACCTCTGGCAACAGTGACCACAGACAGCTCCCAGATGGGAGGGGGGGCATTATCTGGGGAGGATGGTCCAAGGCACATGGCAGGAACATGAGAACCATTTGCATATCAATGTTCTAGAGATGAGAGTAGTGCTGTTGGCATTGCAAGCACTTCAGGACTCTCTTCCACTAGGAACAATTGCGATTCAGTCAGACAATATGTCGGTGGTTTGGTACATAAACAAGCAAGGAGCAACCAAGTCTTGCCCCCTTTGCCAAGAGGATCTCAGATTATGGCAATGGGCAATCTCTTCCCAACGCTTTCTGATAGCAACGCACATCCCGGGGAAGGCCAATATGATAGCAGACAGGCTAAGCAGAGCAATTTTGATGCCTCACGAGTGGTCCCTAAAGAAAGAGATAGCAGAAAGGATATTACGGAAATGGAGCCAGCCTTGCTGCAACCTGTTTGGCACTCCCATGAATGCCAAATGCAGCAGCTATTTTGCCCTAATCCCCCCTCTGGGGGAGTCACCCAAGGATGCTGTTATTCATGATCGGCCCTCGGGACTACTGTATGCATTTCCCCCATTCCCCCTAATACCACAAGTCATTCAGAAAGCCTACTCATTGGAAAGCAGGATAATTCTCATCACTCCATACTGGCCTCATCAGATTTGGTTTCTCTTCCTCCGGCCACATCTTCAGGAGGAACTGTGGACTCTGGACCTAGTTCCAGACCTTCTGACTCATATGTCGGGAACCCTCCACCCCTCCCTTCAAACCCTCAACTTGACAGCATGATTGCTTCAGTTCCCAACTTAGTCAGGCTTCACAATTTCCGCCAGTAGTTAAACACATCCTGGTATCCTCACAAAAGGCTACAACTAGGAAGCTATACTCTAGCAAATGGAAAAGGTTCTCACTCTGGGCACAGAGTAAAAACATTGATCCCTTTTCTGCTCCGATCTCGTCTATTCTTGAGTTCCTATCAGAGCTTTTTCATCAAGGTTCAGCGACAGCTACTATCAAGGTGCAATTAGCTGCGATCTCAAATTTTTATATAGGTGATGGAACTTCGAACTTGATGTCACACAGATTATGTAAAGCCTTTTTAAAAGGTACCTGCTTATTAAGACCCCCCCCATTAAAGAAACACTTTCACCATGAGAATTGAACTTTGTTCTTACATATCTGACCTTGCCCCCTTTTGAACCCTCATCATCTTGTGATCTCAAATTTCTGTCTTGGAAGACAGTTTTCTTAGTTGCTATTACCTCTGCAAGAAGAGTTTCGGAATTGCAAGACAACTTATTTAATCTTCCATAAGGATAAGGCATCTCTCCAGACAAACCCATCATTTTTACCTAAGGTGTGTTCACAAAATAACTTAAAACAATCTATTGCACTGCCAGTGTTTTTCCCTAATCATGGCAACAATACAAGCTATGCCAGTTAGATGTGCATAGACAACTTTGATTCTGTCTACATAGTACTAAAGATTTCAGGAAGAATGATCAATTGTTTGTTTCCTTTTCAGAAGCCAAAAAAAGCATGCCTGTCTCTAAAGTCTCACTCTCAAACTGGCTCTCAAATTGTATTACCTTAATTTACAATTCTAACAACAAGCAATTACCACTCAAAGTCAAGGGTCACTCTACTAGGGCCATGGCAACATCATCTGCTTATCTAGCTAAACTTTCAATGGACAGTATTTGTGCCACTGCTACATGGTCAAGACTTCACACATTTATCAATCATTACAAAGTGGATTTGGCCTCCAAGGACAGGGCCTCCTTTGGTTCCACTGTGCTGAAAACTGTACTCCCATGATCCACCCTGGGAATATGGTGCTAGGGATGCTGTCCCAACCAGTAAGAATAAAGGCGAGATAGGACAACATAACATAAAGAAGTTATGTACTCACCATAACGTTCCTTGTTTGTTGTCCATTTCTCCATTCATTCTTATGATACCTCCCACCTTCCCACTGCCTAAGACTTCTAGAGAACCTGAAGGATTTCTTTCCTTGACAAGGGGCTCCTCTGGCTTTTTTCCCTGTTTAAGTATCCTTTATTATTTGTCTAGTGTACACATATGGCTATGGTTAGCAGCAGTCAAGAGCTGGGGAATTGCACACTGCACCATGGGATAGGTGTTCAGCCACGAGCCAAGTGAAAGTCTTTGAGCTATAGTATGCGGCTGAGTTGGAGCCAAGGATCAGGTCTGAGCCCAACCAGTAAGAATGAATGGCAAGATGAGCAACAAACATGGAACGTTATGGTGAGTACATAACTTCTTTTTTTTTCTGTTTCCATTGCCAAGTTAATGATCTTTTCTGTTTATCACCTATTATGGCACCTATAGGAAGAATCTCAAATCTACACTTCTTGAGGTCTGCCTCCATGAACATCCCATTTAGTTCCCTGCTAACAGCGTCTTAATATTGAGTCCCCCAATTTTTGAGCTCCAGTTTCCCCCCAAAAATCTAGTAAATATTTTTCCAGGATGCTTGGGTGTTGCTCCAAAAGCATTTCTTTCCATCTAGTTTTGTACATTTCATCTTGTTACTTGATATAGTGAATCAGTGTGTAATGTTTTTGCATACTTTTCTTTGTCTGGAACTCCTAGGTTTACTTGCACCTTATCCATTGTCAATTTCTCCCAGCTGACCGGCAGTCTTTCCCCTGCCTGGTTAAAGTGCCTCGTCCATTTTGTTATTCTGTGAGTATTTTCCCGGTCTAGGGATGGTCAGAAGGGTTGCCTCATGTACAAGATATGTGGCATTACATGCAAGTATAATATCTGAACCTTTTTACAGAGATCCAGTACTAATAAGTTCCATCTTTGTAGGTTTTGGCTAATTTTACCAATTTCTCTTCATATGTTTTTTTTTATTGCGGGGTACTCATATGTCTCAAGTGTTACCCCCATGTATTTAATTTCCCTATTCTTCCATATCTGTAGGTATAGTTTCATAATCTCTAGCTCTTCTCCTAGATTAATTACTATTGCCTTTGATTTCCCCCTAAAACAAAGGTATCAAACTCCTCTGTTATTGCAGGTCTGTCTGATTATGAAGCTGAGATTTTGACCTCAGTCATCAACTTTTGTATATTATCTCCATTAAAAGTAAGAAGGGGTCCAGGAATCAAACCTTTCTCAAGGTTTGAAAAAAGGCAGGTACACTCTACTCTATCCAATGCTTTTTCTGCATCTAGGGACACCAGAACTACCTCCTTCCCTCTTTTCTTTGCATCTTGTATTATCATGAGTTTTCTAACAATGATATTAAACACTTCCTTTCCTTCAATGAATCCAAACTGGCCAGCATATACTAATTTTGGTATAATCTTGGTTAATTTCAAAGTTAATAAACATAGTTTAATCATAAAATGCAATAGCGATTAGGTGATACGAGCCCAGTAAAGTTGCATTATCCCTTCCTTGTGTATCACCGCTATTATTCCTTCTTTCCAGAAGCTAGGTATTTGCCTCATTCTCAGAACCTCATTCACACGCGTACCCTAGATCTGCATTAATCTTTCACTTCCAGGCTTCCATACTTCAGTTGATATCCCATCAGGTAATGATGACTTATAAGAGGCTTGCTTTTTTTGCTCCTCCTACCTCCTCCAGAGTGATGCCTTTTGTTAAAAAGTTAGCCATGTCTGTGCTTAATCTCAGTAGCCATACCTCCTGTAAAAAAAAGTTTCATCTTATTTTCTAGTAGCTGTTTATCATAATCCATGGTGTATAAATGCTGGTAATGGTTTAAGAATATTTTCAGTATTTCCTCCTGCACTCTGGTGTTCCCTGCCACTGTCTGGTCAGCTTATTTGATATATTGCCCTTTCTGCTTTTCGTTGATGGAGTCTTGCCATTAATGCATGCAATACCTTTGGAGTATTTGTGTCATCCAGCTCCCTACTTATCAGTTTTTGAAATAATATCCTATTGTTTTCCTCCATCTCTATTTCTGCTATTAGGTTTTGTAGTTCTTGCATCTCATCTTCATCTAACTCACTTTTTCCCTCTCTAATTATCTTATAACTTCCAATTCCACTCTCCTTTTGGAATGCGCCAAGTTTCTGCGATTGCACATGTGCCTTTGGGCTTCTACCTTACATATCTTCTTTAAATTATCCTACGCCTGTATTATGTCATCCCGTGGATTGTGGCTTTTTTCAAGATAATATAGAGGGTATCACTGTTGAATTTGTTTTTTATGTACTGCCTCTAACCTGAATGTGCATGTTATATAAGTGTGGCTTGAGAAGAAAATAGAGCTTGCTGATATGTTACTTATCATATTCACATGATCCCTATCAATTCTAATCTTATTTATTTTTAACCATCTATTGTATTTCAAGCTATAATATGTAAATTCTGTATTTATGTGTGTAATGGTCTCCTTCCAAGTGTCTACTAATCCTAGATGTTCTTCATATTGATCTCTACTGCAGTAGCCTAAGGATATGGGTTATATCCTGCAGTGATATAACAACCATTCAGCTTCCAAAGCTTCACTGCATCTTCCACATGCTCAAACTGTTAGTCAGCTCAAGTTGAGCTGGCTAAAATGACAGGTTTTGGTGTCAAGCCCTTCAGAGTTTTCCTGCCACCAAAGAGTACACTCCTCTGGGATTTTCAAGGATTGACTGTTGGCTAGTGCTATTCCTTTGCAGGGCAAATAAGTTCCATTCAGCAGGAAAAAAAACTTCCTATTTGAAAAAAATGTTCATTTGATAACACTTTCCTATTCAGGAAAGTAATTCTAAAGCTAGAAGTGTGTATATTAATGGACTGTCGAAAGACTGCACTGTACTTTTAAATGAGAGCTCTCTTTTTGCTGTTAGTTTAAAAGTTGTGTAAAGTATTAAAAAAACATTTTTTTCTGTGGAGAAATTGTGTTTATTTTGCTTTTTGATGTTGGCAAAGTGTTTTAACATGCATTTTACTGTGTTTTTCTGTGAAAAATGTTACTGTTAAAGACTAAATTTTTACCAACTTTTGGTGACGATGGAACAAATTGTTGGTCACATAGTCAGTCCTTCTTCCAGCCAAAAAAAGAAAAAAAAATAAGCAAACAGACTTTGCTACCACAGCAGGCTAGCAGCTTGCCTCAGCCAAAGGTGGGTGACTCTGCTGTGGCCCTTAGTTGTACCTCAGATCACTCATCTTTTACCCCTGATCCTTCTGGTGTAGCACCTATAGCCACTATGGAGCAGGGGTTAGCCACATCCTCTGTAGCTGTTGGTGTCACCTCAGTGCACAAGGGAGAGTCATTCTTGTTGCTCTTAGGACAGGGAACAGGCAAGGCTTCTCTCTTTTATTAGAATGTTTTGCCCATCCCTGGGGAAGCTGCTGCTGCTGACACTAACAACACTGCTGGCCCCATTTGTCCTGTCTAAAAGTAACAGAAAATTAAATATGTATCTACTTTTCCTCAAATTTCCTTGGACAGGAGTAATTTATCAGGTCTGGCTCAGGGTTTAATTCATGATATTCATCCTTCTTATAAAATAGTTTCTAGTAAAAGACCTCTTTTCCTAAAGAGATTCAAGATTCTAAATCTGGATAGGATGATGAAGGGACAGAGATATGGTTTTGTCCTCAGACTTCTGATTCAGACTCAGATGAGAGCTCAGTTTCTGATTCTGCTTCTGTAAGTTTATCTTTTTCTGAGACTATTTCCAGAATGGCCCAGTGTTTTCAGTGGGTGAACACTGAGGTTTCTTAGTCCCTTAGAAAATACCATGCATACCTCTTAACTGTCCAGATTTTCACAGAATATCCAGATTTTTGCCTCATGCTTTTGGTCTGTTCCTCATAACATTTCTGATTTTCTAGCAAATTACATAGGATTTAAGTCACTAAATGATGACCTACATCTGAATTCTGAACTTCCTATCCTTCAGAAAATGCATGCTAACACAAATCCTGTTATAGCAACTTTATAAATTTATAAAGATAATATTTAAAATCTATCCCTATTTTTGGGCCTTTGATCTCCCAATATTTTAGGCTTTGTCCATATTTCTTGCATTTAGAAGTTGAGAGGAATGATACTATGAGCTATTATAGAAGGAATTTCTAGAATCTTCACCTTTTCCTCCAGTTCTGTCAGCTTTTTAGGATATATGTGTTACTACCTGCAATTTTCCAGATAGTCAGCCAGCTGCCACTAAAAAGGCATATAGGTTGTATAAAGACCCTCAGTCGCTTATGTTTTAAATTTTATTTATTTATTTATTTATTTAAATTATTTATTTAAATATTCTTTCCAAACCTGACCTAGCAGCTATAGCTTTAGTTATTTCTACTGCTGCTAAACCTTTAGTAAGTTCCAATCCTACTCTTTCTGTTAGGGTTTGGAATATTATTGATATGCATAGGAAAAAAAATGTTTGCTTCTACAACTTTTATTTTTAGAATTTTGAATTATCAAGCTCATATGTTAAGGTTTGTTCTGACTAATTGTGAAAGTATGGAGAATATTTTGTTTGCAGTTTCTTATTGTGAGGAAAAAAATCTGCTTAAAATATTTTAGTTTCTTCTATTGTACAAGTTATTACTAATTATTTACACTGTATGTACAACTCAGTTGATACTTCTTCAAAGGCTTTGCCGAGTGGTACTGGGTTGAGGAGGTTTGACTGGCTGCATTTTCAGAACCTCCCAGATGATGTTAAAAATTAGATTTTAAATTCTTCTTTGGAGAGAAATTTGGTTTTTGGCCCTCTGCTGCAGAGATTATTCAAAAAGTGTGATGAGAAGAGTAAGTTGATACTGGGAATCTTTGAGATTTTCAGCCCTCCTTTTCCAAATTTTCTAAGGGATTCTCTAACACCTTATCCAATTTTGCCAAAAAAAAAATAACAACATGAAAAGCACCCATTCAGGGCTAGTTGTCTAGTTTTATGATATCTGTGTGAGTTACCATTCTATGGCCTTTCTTACTCCTCTATCAAGGTTCATTTATTGGTCATTTCAGCAAGTCTGCCCATGAATCCTCCTCTTTCATTGCATTCTCATATTAAAATGTTTTTGAAATGGGTATTGCATATGAAGCCTCCTAGAAATCGTGTTCCCTTTGAATCAGCTAACCTGGCTGACTTGAGGTTCTTCACATGGAAAACAGTTTTACTCATTGCTCTTAGGGTTGAGAGGGTGGCCTAATGGTTAAGGTGTTTGCCTTACAAACATAAGGTGCAGGGTTTGAATCTCACAAGGGATAATTGGCTAGGCTTACAATGGCTCACAAGGGCAGTTAACTTAGTACTAATCTATGAATCTAACCTGTACAAGAAGGGTAACTGAGTTGTTGCAAGCTCTTATGGTGAGTCACTCCTATCTCATTTTCCACAGGGATAGAGTTTCTTTAAGAACTAATCCTTCTTTTATGCCTAAAGTAGTATCCGAGTTTACTTTAATCAAACTTTCCATTTCCCTATTTTCTTTCCTGAACCTAAAACTGAGGGGGGAAGGATATTCTACACCCTGGATACTTGCAGACAACTCAGGTATTATCTTGACTAAATTAAATCTTTCTGATCTTTGGATTAATTGTTCATTTCTTGTGAAGGCAAGAAGAAGGGACAACCTGTGTTAAAACAGACTATTGGTTGTCTAAAGTTATTACCTTTTGTTATACATACAACAAAATAATTCCATGAGGAGTCAAGGCCCACTCTACCAGGGCCTTGGCTTCACCTATGTCTTTTTGGAACTACTCTAGCTGCAGCAACTTGGTCCTCTGTACATATTTTTACAAAGCACTGTAAGCTTGATTCCTTTTCTAGGACTATTCTTCAGGATCACTTGGTCTCTTCCCCTTCCAGCTCCCAAAATTTGTAAGCTTTGGTGATCTACTCATATAGCTTAGGATACTGCAGCAGTGATCAATATGCAGAACACAGTACAGTTGTGTAAGTAAACTTACCTTAACAGTAGATGTTTGAATGATCACTGCTGTAATAACCACTCCCTTCTTCCGTCTCCCTTGCTTCTTGGTATGTTGTTTTTGACAGGGTGTGGACTTTTATTTTTTGTTGTTCCTATAGTGTCCTTTCAGGGCTCAGCCTACCTCTGTCTTTTGGCATGAAAGTTCTGAAGGACTTGGAGCTCAAACCTGTCTTTTTAGTTGTATAAGATGCCCTGAAGCTTTGGAAGCTGGCCAGCTGTTAAATCCTTACAGGATATAACCCATGTAGCTTAGGCTACTGCAACAGTAATCATTTGAACACCTAGTATTATGGTAAGTTTTGTTTTAAAATTTATTTCCAGTATTTTTTCATCTTTCATCCTGTGTTTTCTTTTTACTGGAAACATTTCATTTTCAAAAAATAATCTGCTCCAATTTCTCATTATCATCAGTATCCTCTCGTGGAATTTTATTATTTCCATTATCATCTTATTTAGTCATTTTTGTTTAAGTTTGGGGGAGTAAACTGTAACTACAGTAGTCTTAATCATGCATTAAGCGCTTCATCATCGTATGTGCAACATGCTTGCTCATCTGTTAGCAAATTTTCTGCCTCCAGCTTCAAGCCTTTTGCTGCTAAAAGCCCCCCCACCATTTTTTTATGTTTTTCTGTATGTAGTGTTGTTTATAACTTTATAACTTCTTATCCCTAATTTCTTGTGTTCTTCCTCTGTCAAATGAGTTTCCTGACATGCTACTAGTTTCTCTTCTTCCCTTTCTGCCCTACTTAAGACTCATTCCCTTTTCATTCAGTTAGTTAACCCATTTATATTCCATGTAAGTAATATGATTTCCATAATCTGATGTATTTCTTTTTCACCCTTCTGCTTTTTCATTTCCATGCTGGCATGTGGCCATTCTTTCCATTACATTTCTTGTTTTCTATGGTCTTTTTTATTCTGTTTCTCCTGTTTACCTTATTGTTCTAATGGATTCCCACTTTCTTGTATTTCAACATTTTGGTAATATTAGCATACTAAGCTTGTGAAGTGCCTTCCAGTAAAAAATCTTCCCTACCAAAGCTACATCAAATTACTGTACTCTTTCATGTTTTATATGAAGTGTATACAGAAACTGTTTGCTTCCAAGGTGAGAGCTTTTAACCCTAATAGGCATGAGCTTCATAAATCTCTCTCCATTTGAATTAAAGGAGGTTGCATAGGTTAACAGCCTGCTACTTTGAAACATGTCAGCCTCTTCTTGCCCCCACCCTACTAATAAGACTTTTCTCTGTTTATTACTTTTCAGGTTTTAACTTATTGTGGACAGGCATCATTTAGAACTTATTTCCCAACCCAGTCATATACCATTCTTAATATTAAAGTGCAATTTTACATTTCCATGAATTTATTTTTATTGCTTTTGACTTTTATCTTAGAGTTTCTCTTCTTTAAGGGCTCCTTTTTCATGATTCATGTGCCAGCACTATAGACATGTCCGTTTTGCACCTCTATCTTTGTGGTTGCCTTTTTATTCTCCCTCTGCTGCTGCTGTGATATTTACTTCACACACTTTTATTTTTGACTTTCCCCTGTTCTTAATCTCCCTTTAATGGAGTTTTCCTGGTGCCTGTCTTCTATGAGCTAACTTTGTGTTTCGCCCTCAACTCGTTTTACAGTAATTCTGACTGCATTTGTAATTCTAATCTGTTTGATTCTAATTTTTGATTTGTAAGAATTCTGATGAAGTCCACCTTAGTGTGGATGAAAGCGCTTAATACAAACAAGTTTGTACAAGTTACGGTCTATTAAAGAAGTAATTTCATACTTCTGCTTTGGATTTCATTTATTGTGTATCCATTATTTTACTGATACCAGCTTTACTATCGTGTTCATTCTGTTGTCAGTAGCTGGTTTCTTGGTAATATTCTAATCTTAGCAAAACAAGATTATAGTTTGCTAGGACCTCCAAAAGACATACTCCATGGCCTACTGATCAGTGGCGTAGATAGAGTTTGTGCCGCCCAGGGCTGTCTTTGAGGTTTGCCACCCTTCCCCCTCGCAAAATCATGGTTGAATGGGGCCCCCATACACAGTCCTCCCCCCTGAAGCCATTCTAATGTCCCATTACTTGGCTATTTTACCCCATTTACCATAAACACTGTAATCTACACTCATCTACAGTGATTATTTGGATTTCATTTACAACTTTTATTTTACATTTTATAGCACAAGCATTAATAGGGATCTGCTAAAACAAAGCAATACAGTCTCAGAATGAAAATAGACTTAACATTAAAACTTCTCTGCCCTTGAAACTCATATTTATTGAAACAGCTTTGAAACCCATGTTCAAAGAAAATGCATCTCTCCAAAAACCTGCACCAACTGGAAAGACCACAGAAATACCTCACAAAAAGAATCCATGGCCTCCCTACAAGGCAATCTCAGACCCTGCTCTACTAGAGATGTGCCATACCAGTAAGTCTAACTCCTTGCATAGTACCTGATCAAAAGGGTTAAATCTAATATGTGACATTAACAAAACCTGCTAGGGAGACAGGTTTGTCTCCCAGAGGCTGCCCCATCTCTGGAATAGACTCCCCATACACGTCAAACAAAATGTATTGCTGACCCTCTTCAAGTGCAGCCTTGATGAGTGGATGGGCAACCACAAATTTAACCCAGGGGTTCCCCCTGTGTCCCTTATTGACAGGGGTGACAGGTGCTGATTGAGGTTTCTGTTTTGGGGATAAACTGTTGGCTAGGATTGTAAGGGCCCCAGAGCCATTAGCCTAGTAGTCTCCTATGATCCTATGAACTGGCCAGTGGTGGATAAAGATTACCTTTGGGCTGTTTTCAAATCATAGACCCCTTGCACATGAAACATACATGTGTTCTTTGATGCACCTTCCTGATTGTATTAAATTATATTCCTTGTATAATACAGCATACTTTTTAGAGCACATTTTAAATTTATTGTTTTGAACATTTTTCCAGTAAGCAGTGAAACAAAATGCATGGACCAGTAATTGCACAAAAATGGAAAACGGAGATGTAAAATACCACCTATGGGTAGGCACACTAACAGTGGAAACGCTAGTAGAATTAACCTACAAGACAACAGGTTACCGCATTTTCAAAATTATGGTGAAGGAAATACGAGTGAGAGAGGTGTTTTTGGACAGAACAATGAGGATGGTTCGTTTTTGGACAAATACGCTAACATTAACCTCAGTGACTGGCTCAATAGAAGTTTTAGTGTTTCCGAGGTTCGGGAACATGGACATAAAAAACAAGATACTTCTTATGCTGATAAATGTAAGCTGCATAAAAAGTTTATGTTAAAATTTAAAAATTTAAATCTTGACAACTGTTTTTTAGCAGAATGTATAAAAAGGAAACATGTGCCTAAGGGTCTTAGGCTCAACAAGTTTCCAAATGATACTGTCATGGGTTCAACTTTATATAAAGAAATTGTAGAAATTTTAAATAACTGTGGTTTAGCTTTAATGAAAGCTATGATTAATAACAACAACAAGTTAATTAAGGAGTTGAATGATAGAATAGAAAAATTGAACAAAGAAATATGTGAAGATTTTTTGTTTACAGTTAGAGAACACAAACGTAATTATTTTAGGGTTTTTAATGACTTTGATAACATTGTGGTAAAAAATCACAAAAGAAAGATGGCTAAACTAGATAGGGATGGATGGGCTTATGAACACCAGCAGGCCTACCCCCTAGGGTATCAAAGGGAACAGTTTAGGGATTTCAAGAAAAAGGTGTATTCAAATGGTAAACATCAATATACTGGGTCTTATCAGTGGAAACAGCAGTACAATAATGATGTACAGATTGATGATGATTTACACGAACATAATTATAATGAGGAGTTTAGTGAACATGAAGTCCCTTTAGGACAGGAGGGACCCAGAAGATCCAAACGGATACACAATTTACCTTCTCATCCAACATATGCACAGGTCACAAACAAACACATCCAGAGTTATCAGGGGAATCACCATTATTGATGAAAACTGACACAATATTATTTGACAATATTAGAAATAGAGACAGAAAATGAACATGTTGGAATATCTTCTTCCAATATTCCTAAAAGTGTCATTAATCAACAAGATTGAGGTTTTTCCATTTACAACTATAGAGATATTAGAATGGAGGGCAGACATTTTTCGTTATTCAAGAAGGGCTTCACCTTTGTTCCAACCAGAAAAATGGATTTGGCTGAAATTACCCTAGATATTAAAATATATTAAAATGTTTACTAGGAAGTTAAACTTAGAAGTTTTGGCAGCCACAAAAGAATTTCATAGTAAAACAAACAGATATTGTGACAGTTTAACAAGAAAAATTATGTACAACCCCCCTCTGCAGAGTGATATTAGTAATTTTGAAAAAGTTGTTATTAAGGAAATAAGAGCAATATATCATCAAAACAGATACAGTTATTGTTATTCTAACTTGCATATAGAAGAAAGAAAGACCTTGGATGAAATCAAACAACAGTATGCAGATGTTAGAATTATGAAACCTGACAAAGGGGGAGGGGTCGTACTAATGGACAAATGGTCCTATTTAACTAAAATGATGGATATTTTAAATGTACAGGGGCGATACACAATTATTTCTAAAAATGAGCTTAATATAGCATATAAAAAGATTGACCTAGTACTAGAAGACAATTTATTACAAGGTTTAATTGATGACAAACTTTACAGGTTTTTCAAAGTTGAAAAACCTTTTTTGTCTACGATGTTCTGTATCCCCAAGATACATAAAGACATAGAAAATCCACCATTAAGACCTATTGTGACCTCAGATGGGTCAAAAACTCAACCTTTAGCAATTTATGTTGACACAAAACTGAAGCCTTTCTACAAATTATATCCACACATTTTAATTGATTAATGGGATTTATTGAATAAAATAAACGTATTACAATACCAACCCCATTTTTCATTTTTAACAGTGGATGTAAAGGATTTGTTTTCTGTGATCCCACACCACACAGGTCTCGAGTGGTTTGAGTTTATGTTAACTGAATTTAGATTTTTAAACAAGAACGAGTTTAGATTAGTACTAGAGAATATTGAACTGGTACTAAAAAACAATTTCATCTATTTTCAAGGAGATATTTTTCAACAGTTGGATGGGGTAGCTATGGGGGCAGCTTGTGCCCCCATATTTGCCAATATAGTCATGTTATATTGGGAGTTAAATTTTGTGTTCAACTCCCCATTTATGGACAATATAGAACAATATTTTCATTTTTGGATGATATATTGATTGTATGGAAAGGTACACAACAAGAAATACCCAAATTTATGGATTATTTAAACAATTCTGCTCAGTTCCTAAAATTTACACATGAATTTAACATAGAGGAGACACACTATTTAGATGTTACCATTTTAAAAGATGACAAAAACAAAAAGTACGTGTTTAGAATTTTTAGAAAAACTTGTTTCTCTAACTCTTATCTACATTATCATAGTAACCACCCCCCATTGCAGAAGAAAAACATTATAAAAGGACAAATGGTTAGGGTGGCTAGAATGACATCGGAATATGTAGATTTTATAAAAGAAATGGATTATGTACATAAATTGCTCTTGGAGAGAGGTTATCCAGAACCAGTTATTGTGTCGCTTAAGGAAGAGGTGACCAAGGGGTGGGGTACTAGGTATATACCCTTACCGAACACAGACAAAAGTAATATAGGAAACAACAATAATGTTGTGGAAGTGGATAATAATGAAATTCATAACGGAAGAAAAGAACTTAACACCCCTTTTTTGTCATGACATTTAATTCCAACACCAATATAATAAGAAGAGCCATACATAAGACATGGGATATCTTTAAAAGTATGCCTAACGAGTTAGAGATATTCAATAGACATTTATGCTATAGTTTTAGAAAGGGTCCTAACCTTAAGAACATTTTTGAGAAAGTTAGACAGGAAAATGATGTAACAAAAAAGAAAGGAACTTTTCGGTGCGGAAGATGTTCCCAATGCACATTTGTAGCAAACACAAGTGAGCTAACAATACCCACTATTCCACTATGTTTTAGAAGTAAGCAACATTATTCTTGTTATACTAGAGGGATAGTGTATTTAGTCTATTGCACTTATTGTTGGGCTTATTATGTAGGGAAGACAGAGAGACACTTAAGACAAAGAATATATGAGCATATGTACGATGTAAATAGAAAAAAGGAAACAAATGCACTTTTTAGACACACATTGTCATGTAAGGAAGCTAATTTTAAATTTTGGGTACTAGAATTGTTACCCAGGGACAGTAGAGGGGGAGATTGGGAAAACCAATTAACCTATAGAGAATTGATATGGCAATTACGATTGGATGCCAACACACCCCCAGGAATGAATGATTATGTGTCAATTTTACCTGCCCTAAGGTTAAGGGCCAACAAAGTTAAAACTAATAATAAAAGAAAAGTTTGAAGAATTCATAGTCCATTACATGGACATGACAACCTTATATACATACAACACATACATTCATTTGTTGCCATCTTTAACACATATTCAATATTTAATATATACATATATATTTTAATACATACTTTTAATTTTTAACTTTTAATGGGACTATTTATATATTTTATTTATTTTACATTTGTTAACCGGGCTCGTCTAGCTGGATATATGTCCATTTTCAGTAGAGGCCCGGGGAGAAAAGCTCCAAGCAAAAAAATGGGAAATTTAACAATGCATATAACTATGAGAAGTACAATACAGAGTTAGCACTCTGATAGAGAACAGTTATAAAATAAATTTGTAAAACTAAACACTTTTAGTGGAAATTAAACTAAACAATTCTACAACTCACAGTAGAAGGTATAAGCAAGTCTTGGAAAAGGGAAAAGAATATATATATTATTCTAAAATTCCAGAGTAAGAGTCAGTAGTAGTAAGTCAATTTGGAGGTAAAGGTTATAGGAGTAGTGTATAGGGTTATGGATAGAAGTGAGAAAAGATGTCAATCTGGGTTAGTGCATAGACAGAGCTAATGAGCTTTGAGATGTTCTTTAAGATGTTTTTTAAAAAGAGAAGTAGAAGCAAGGGAAGTTAAGTTAGCAGGAAGCTGATTCCAGAATTACCCTGCAGTGTTTGAGAAGAGTGAATTCCCAGCTTTGTTGTTAGCTTTATTAGAGGAGACTAGAAGCTTGTTAGCACTGCGTAGTGTAGGTAGATTTGTATAAGGTGTAATAAGATTAGTGAGGATAGGGGTATTATTAGGGTGGTATAGGATCTTTTGAGTAATAAGTAGTTGTTGATAGAGTATGTGGTTATGAAGTTCTAGCCAGCCAAGCTGTTTGAGGTTAAGGCAGTGGTGAGTTTTAAAGGCGGAGTTTGTGATGAATCTAGTTATGCTATTATAACAGGTAAAGAGTTTAGAGAGGTTGTTTTTGGATAGGTTGGTGTATATAACAGAGGCAAAGAAAAGGGTGGAAATAAGGTGAGTCTGGGCAATTGTTTTTCTTGCAGAAGGGGTAAGAAAGGGTTTTATTCTATAGAGGGTGCAGAGTTTTTTGTTGGCAGACTTAATAGTTGAGTTAATATGTACGTCATAGTTGAGTTGATTATCAATAGTTACACCTAGTAGGTGGGTTGTAGTCTCTGGGGTAATATTGGTACCATTGTTAGAGGTTATAGAGAAGGAAGGAGCAGGTGATTTATGAGTAGGAGTAAAGAGTAGTAGTTTAGTTTTTTTGGGATTTAGGAGGAGGCAGTGTTGCATAAACCAGTCTTCATCCTTCTTAAAAACAGTTTGGGTGAGAGAGTGGAGAGAGGTTATACTCTTGGCTGTACAGATTAAGGTGGAGTCATCTGCATACTGAATACAGGTGGCTTGGGGTATGTTAGTATGTAAGTTGTTAATAAATAAGGAGAAGAGTAGGGGACCTAAGATAGAGCCCTGGGGTACTCCTATTTTTACTTGTAGTAGTGAAGACAGGATGTTATGCCAAAGTACTGCTTGCTGTCTATTTTCCAGATAAGATCTAAACCATTGTATGGCTTGAGGATCTAGAGAGTGAGCCTTTAGTTTGTCTGCAGTAGGTTGTGGTTAACCATGTCAAAGGCTTTTGACAGGTCAATAAATAATGCAGAGGAATATGAGTTATTGTTACGATTTTTATTTATGGAGTCAGTAAAGGATAGAAGGGCAGTTGATGTACTGTGGAATGGCCTAAAACCATGTTGGCAGTTTGCTAGTAGGTTATTTAGTAATAAGTGGTTGAGTAGCTGTTTGTGAATACATTTTTCCATTATCTTAGCTAATGGGGACAATAGGGCAATTGGGCGATAGTTAGAAAGCTCAGTAGATTGTCCTCCTTTATGTAGAGGGATGATATGGGATATCTTCCATAGAGCAGGGATTTTGCCCTCAGAGATAGATCTGTTAATAGGGATAGAGATGGGATAGTCTATGGCTTTAGCGGCTATTTTTAGGTATTCAAATGGGAGTTGGTCAGCAAAAGGGGTGCAAGGCTTCAATTTCTGAAGTAGCTTGCAGATGAAAGATGTAGATACAGGTTGTATTTGAAAGGTAGATAAGAAGTATTGCAGATATTTGGTTGGGAAGCAGTGAGAGGAGGTAAAGAATTGGCCAGGGTTTGAATGGCTTCTGTAAAGTAGTTATTAAAGGCATCAGGGATCAGGTTGGAGTTGTTACTATTAAAACCGGTTGGGTTTGGAGTGGTGGTGTGGCCTGGTTGAAGAAGTTTGTTTATCCCACTCCATAATTTTTGTGGGGTTTGTTGATTGGTTTGTTGGAGGCCGAGGTAGCAATCTTTTTTGTCTCTAAGAATATCTTTTTTGGTGGAATTTCTTAGTTGTTTAAATTGGAGGTGGGTTGTTGGACATTTGGTAGATCTCCAATTAGCCCAGATTTTATTTCTGAATTGTATCTTTTGCCTGGTTTGTTTTGTGAGCCAGGGGGCACATTTGGTTTTTATTCTAGTTGAGCGATAAGGGGCATGGGAGTCTAGGATATTAAGAAATTTAGTGTTGAAGTAGGTAACTGCTTCGTCTAGTTCTAGATATGTTAGTGGTGACCAGTCACAAGCTTGCAATTCGGTTAAGAAGCTGTCTGGGTTAAAAGTTTTTTTTGACCAGGAGATTTTGAGGTTATGTGTGGAGGGAATATGGGTTTTTTGTTTAATAATGTAGGTAAGTGTGTGGTCACTGATATCATCTGGGAGGGTTCCTGGAGTATAAGATTCAGGGTGGTTGTTAATAAGGATCCAATCCAGAGTACTTTCCTTGTTAGTGGGTTTATGGATTCTTGTAGGAGTTGTAATTAGTTGAGAGAATCCAAAGAGGTTTATATGGTTGGTGGGGTTGAGAGAACTACAAGAAGTCCAGTCTATGTTAACGTCACCAAGTACAATGGTCTCCTGGGGTAGATGGGTAGAGAAATTACTAAGCAAGTTTTCTAGAGAATTTGTATTGTTACCTGGAGGTAGATATATGCAAATTATATAGATTGATTTAGAGTTATTGATTTGGAGTTTGATAGTTAGGGTTTCAGATTTGGTATCTATTGATGGGAGCACATTAATGAGGGAAATTTGTAGGTTCGATTTGTAAAGAATGGCTATACCCCCACCTTTTTTCATTTTACGGTAATTTCTGAGGATGTTATAGCCAGGAGGGCTAATTTCTTGGTCGAGAGTAGATGGTTTTAGCCAAGTTTCTGTAAGACATAGAATATCAAATGAGTGTACATCAAGGAGTGCATGCAGGTGGGAAATTTTATTGTTTATACTTCTTATGTTAAGGTGAGCTATCAGAAGGGAGTTAGTTGGTTTAATAATTGTAGAAGTTATAGGTACTGTTACATTGGTAGGGTTAGTTATGGCATCAGTATAGGGGCCAGGGTTTGGATGAATGTCACCATCTATGAGGGGGTGTTGCTGGGGGTATTGTAGAGATTTTAAGAGTTTATGAAGGCTATTAAGAGTCTTCTTGGTATAGAAGTGAATAATGTGAGTTGTTTTGTGGAATTTAGGTAAAGAGTAATTAGAAACATAGGTTATGTTACTATGGTTAAGGGAGAAGGTGAATGAGGATGGTAAAGTTTGTTGGCTATGATGGTTTTGTTCAGATAGAGAAAGATATTCAGAGGATGTAAGTGAGTATGGTATGGTAAGAATTGCTAGTGTGGTAGTTAAGAGTAGTAATTTGGTTAAATTAGTTTTATTTGTAGAAGCCATGGTAAGAGGATTTAAGTAGGGAATAGTTAGTGTTAGTATGTATTGTAGTAAGGAGACAAAGTGTTTGAAGATGTTGAGCAGGTTATAAGTTAAGTTGGTAAGTAGTTAACAGGGTTAGGAGGTAGAGTAGTATAGTTAAGGTTAGAAGACAGAGGGAGTGGTAAGAAAGACAGATTAGTAGTACTAATTAGGCGAGAGAGTTATGGGAGTGGCTTGGTGATGTAGTGGTATGTGATAGGTGGAGAGAGGAAGGGGGAGTGGCAGTGAAGTATAAGTGTAGGACCAGTGAGGGTGTGTGGGAATTGGGGGTAGGGTAGGGGAGTGGAGTGAGCCTCTAGGACTAGTACAATTTATACACTACAATCCATTATATTTATATTTATATTTATGTGTATATACATATATTTATATTTATAATTATATATTTATATTAGTACTTATATTAGTACTATAGATGTTTATGGGACGATTCATCACACAACAGTGTTTTTAAACAGTTTTAAACAAGTTTAACACATAGCAGTTTATTAATCAACACATAGATTTTTGTTGGATATTTGATACATTCATTTGTTGTTCATATATACACATTTTCATGTGTTAAAAAACAGTGAAAATGGTGTATTGTAACTTTATTTATTCTTACCACAGTGACCTGAGGTTCTTTAAGTGAAATGTATTTTATTAAAATGAGTTGAATCACAGTTTTTTAATTGTAACTAAATTGTAATTAAATTGAATAATTGATTAATAGAGACATATAAATATGTGAGCAGAAATATACTGGTTATTCTGATGAAGTTTCCTGCATTGGAAATGAAAGCGCTTAATCCTTTTGTGACGAAATAATCTCTTTGTTCAAGTTTTTGTTCGTTGTTTGTTCATATAATAAATTAATTCGTACTATCCATTGTCTGATTTTGTGGACTGAATAGTCTTTGAAGAAAACAACATTTACTACTTATTATCAAGCCTGTGGGACTGCCTTCATTGGATCCTGTGCAGCAGAGAATATTATGCATGGACCAATAATGACAAAACTGCCCGGTTCAGAACATTTCCATTATAAAAGTCTTCTCAAACTTCTACAATCCACCAGTATCAGTAAATATGCACAATCTCTGCAGAACTAAAAGTCATCTAAATAATTCCACATCAAAAAGATCTGCAACTAAGGAAGAGGTAGCTGCTAGCAAACAACTTTGTATTTCATTGTTTCATCTACAAATAAAGTGCCTGTGCCCTTGAGGAATAAATTGCCTATCTTACATTTAAAAAATGATAAGCTAGTAATACTGCAGTAGGGAATGGATGGCAAACTGAAACTGATAACTGGTTCATAGTTACTAGGTATCTCTGCCAAAGAGGACATTCTCAGGACTGCAGCATCCACCCCTTTAAAAGTACAACAGAATACAATATCAGCAATCCATCTACATACTGTGGGAGTAGAACCCACAGCCTTCTGCATCAGAAGCAAGCATTGCATCTGTTATGCCAAGTCTGTTTGTGCTGTTAATAGCACAAGCAGCACTAAACTTTTCTCCCCATGAAGAACTATGCAACACAAGAAATCTGGAAAAAGCCAAAATTTATCAGGTGGGGGTAAGGGCCCAAAACCAGGGACACATTTTAAACATTGCTTGTATAATCTTAGAAAAGTTGCTAGAATAAAATGTTTTGTGTTGCCATGCATTTCCTGAAAGACAGGAAGACTGAAACTTAAATGGCTATCATTATTTAATAAATTCAGTTCTCAATGATTTGCCAGAAAACCACAGATTTTAAGAGGAACAGACCAAAACCTTGGACAGTTGAGAACTATGGACTTAACAAGTGGTGGTGGTATGGGTAGAGAATTTAGGCTCTTGCTCCTTGTACCCAAGTTTCAGGGTTTGAGTCTGAATAACCCTAACCACCAGTTATACCTAAGTGGGGCATTACACACACACACACACACACACACACACACACACACACACACACACACACACACACACACACACACACACACACACACACAAATATGGAATGGCCAGAATTAATGAACTACTGTTTGTGAGGAGCTGCTGCCTACAACACACCAAGAGTGAGTCTGCTTAAATAAAACAGATGCTTAGCTAAGAATATAGATTAATACACATATGGAGCGGCCAGAATTAGCGAACCAGTCTGCAAGCTGCTGCCTAAAAATAACGAATCACACACACCAAGCATAAACTAGTGTATTAGATAAACACTTTGCTTTGCTTAGCACATTTGAATAGATGCATAGAACGGAGTGGTCAGAATTGCATAGGTGGGCCTGTTCTCTTACCTGGGAGCCCATTTCTCATCCTGACCTGTGGCATATGGATGGGTGCTGGGCAGACTGAATTTTGCACAGCTGCCAATGCTGCTATATTCCCTCCAAAACAGTTCAAAATCTGACCAAGTCCAACAAACTTGATGTCATCACGCACGCCCCTGTAGGCTGGTAATGACATCAGTCATAAACTTAAAGTTATAACACAAAAAAAATAAATTAAGCAAATAAAATCGGGAATTAGAAGGGCCACTGCGGAATTTGTGGCACCCCGTCATTTTGCCCTCAAAACCGGTAAATACCAAGGAATTTGGTAAGGTTGAGAGGTATGTTTAGAGGCAATAATATTGCCTCTATCTTCCACAAGTGCTCGGCTTTCTCTGCCCAGGTTTCAGTATCATATAAAAGTACTGCTCACACCACTGTTTTGTATACCTTACTTTTCAACTTCTTTGGCATTGTAAATGAAATTATAAAAGGAAGGTAAAACATAACTACCATGGAAACTGTGGACATATTTACTGCATACTTGTCCAAAGAGCCCTGTGGTATAGGTATAGCTAGCCTTACACCACAAAAGCTTTGCTGTGCAAATGGATTAATTGTAAGCAATATATCTCCCCTATAAATTGTTAACAAATGTTTAACTTCAAATGCATAAGTGAAAACTAAAAGCATACAGTTGAGCCAACCAAGAAGATAACAGTCCAGCATAATGTATGCCTGATATATTATTAATTATTAAACTAAATCTTGCTATAAAATAGTTTCATCATATCAGTAGCATCTTCAACACAAAATTCTAGTGTACAGGTAAGAAATTTAATACTGTTGCAAGAAGACTGTGATGTGGGAATTAGTATAAGATATCAATAACCCTGTCAACAATCCAGCATTGCTGTATTGGTACTAACAACAGCTTGTTGTAGCAGATTATTTCTAAACTGCAGTGACCTGTTATTTCTAATGCATGTTAAACACATAACAACTTTTTTCAAAGTTCACCTGCTTATGATCATCATAAAGTCATACTTGAAAACCAAGGGCAAGTCAATGTAACTGGTCAGTTACACATTTTCTTATAAAAGAACAGTTTTAACATGTAATTCCCCCTCCCATGACCACTATGCAATTACTTATTGCAACATCATTCTACCTTATTATGTAATAATTCATCTCTGAAGTGAATTATACAACAAAATGCAGTAAAATAATGGCATGTTGGTGTGTCTTTCGGCTATTCCCAGTTAGGGGTCGCCACGGCAGAACTCCGGTCCGCTAATGATTGGTAGTTGATTTTTATGTGCCAAGTTACCAGCCCTGATGCACAACCTTCAACGAAGGTACGCCCATTCACGCATGTCTCCACGCAGAAGACGCTCTATCTGAGAATCAAACCGGACAGCATCTTACTGTGAGGCGACAACGCTACCGCAGCACCACCACCGCGGGAAATCAAGCAGTTGTGACATCAGAGGGATAAAAATCTTTTTCTCCAAAATACGTATGTTTTTTCTAACAAGATTTATGCTATCACCCCCACCCCTGTTTAGACTCGTGCAATATGTAGTACAATTCATTACATAAAGATAACGCTGTGTATGTGTCTGTACACCCAGAATAATCAGCGAAAAGCACTTTGTAGATGAGGGGCAGGAAATATTATTCAAAGAAACTGACTGCAGTATCTCATATACAGACATGTGCTCCTTTATTAATAGGTACCACTAATACCTTCATATAGCCATTTTGGTGTTCATTTTTTGACATTACAGATATGAAATGCAAAACTTAGCAATGTTTTTACAGTTAAAGCAGGACCTTTATGCCTCACTTGCATCTAGGTGACTTATTTTTTACTGATTGTACTGAAGTTTATCAAAAGTGCTATCTCATGATGATGATGATGATTATGATGATGATGATGATGATGAAGGTAGGAGACCCCAAACGACACGAGCAGCATACAAACAAACTATTCTGAATTATGCAAACATTACAAAGCCCTGAAATGGTTTTTCTAGACTACAAGTCATACATGACTACCAAACTATAAAATGTTACAGTGATATAATTGCTGTCTTTGAAAATCATTTCTCTGCTTTACCACAGATACCTGCATGACAAAAGTAAGGATGATAACTGACTTCCTGCTTATCAGTGATGTCAGTATGCCACGGGAGGACAAGTTAGGCACTGAAGTATGCTCAGAATGGTGTTATCAGACTTACCAATGCTGACATTTTAAAATGTTATTTTAGTTTAAAACGTACATTTTCAAGTTAAAATAACACCACAAAGGATGGAGAACACTAGAAGCCAAAAGAACATGGCCTTTGCACGTGATGTATAACAATTAATAATTCACACTCTTACTTTCTGTTTACTGCCTCTCTGTAATGCTGATACTAACTATCAAGCTTTCTTTGCACTAATCAAATGACCAGGCTGCTTAGTTCCTCCATAGAGAAGAGCCCTACAATCCATTCATTACCTGGAGGAGTGGACCAAGATGCCTGGGAGTAGTGCTTTCATTCACATGCGGTAATTAAAGATTTCTCCTTAGGCATTGACATCATAGTGCATGCCCAGTAATATACTCAGGGTTCTACATCACTGGGTGTCAGTGACGGAGTCTAATTCACTTTTGGAAGTGACATAACACTTCAAGACTGACTTAACTTCTTCTAGCCATCTATCCTGTGTGGTCTCTGATCTCCATTAGAGATTTGTCCACATCATATCTCTCAACTGCACAGATTTTTGCAGAGTGTCCAAATTTTTGCCTGATATTTTTTGGGCTGTTTCTCATAAAATTGTGGTTTTCTGGCAAATCATTAGTAAATCACTGAGGGTTAAAGTAAAAAAAAACAATGACAGACATTTGGGTTTCAGACTTCATACCCTTCAGAAAATTCATACTAAGGCAAAACCCGTTATTCTGTCAGTTTTCTAAGTTTGTAAGAGCAATATTTATAATATGTCCCTATATTTGGGCCTTTGTCCCCCCATTATTGATGGCTTTGTCCAGATTTCTTGCTCTAAGAGGTTGAGAGGTATGTGCATAGTAACATGTGCCCTGTGATTGCACTGTGACTAGTTGACAATGCTGCTTCATTCCTCCATTTCTCTTTCTGGCTCCATCAGGTACCTGAGCCAGTAATTGAACTTGGGTCATCTGGATTGTAGTCAGGGCTGTATCCCTCAACACCAATGGAGCTGGTCTTACCTTCCAATATGTGATGAAACATTAGCATCATCTCATTGTGCTTTCCTCTCATATGGCAGTGTAATGTAATGTTCCACCCTCTGCACAACAGGAAATTCTTGTTAAATAATAAATAGGTAATTTGTTTAAGTCATTGTATGGCTGATAGGTAATTTGTTGACATCATTGTATGGATGGTGGATTTAAATATCTGCTTGCTCTGAAATGCACATTTAATTCAGTATTATCACATATAACAATCTGGCATCTTTAGCCCCCTTTTGTGACTTTTTACCATACTCTGATATGGCAGGAGAGTCATTAAGGCTGAAAGCCCTTTGTGAACAGAGATCACAGTGAAATGTTGATCATGAGGAGTTTGCATCAGAAAATGGGCAAGCTGTGTTAATGCTGCAGAGTTTTGTAAGGTACCAAAACTGTGATGCAGTGCTGGGATGAAGAGTACTAATAGTAATATATGATGGTACTACTCTTTCAGATTAGATCCCACTATATCCTTCTTCTCAGCTGATGTGGTGTTTCTTAGTGCTCCCATTCACAATCATTGCAGCCTGCAAACCATTCAATACCGTCAGTTCTGTTCAGCATTTCTTGGAATCAGCTACATGAACACTCTATCATTCCTGAAGAAGAGACAGCATGTATAGCAGCGTTTTCTTATATCTGGGGTTTGAGGCTTCTATTTATAGAATGACAGTCATCTAATTATCGAATGTCATATGTCGTACTGAGTAGAAATAGACACTGTTACAGAATCTCATGCATGACAGAAAATGCTCTTGATTCATTCATTCATTCGCTGTTCACCTAAACAGTGATATTATTAAACATACATAACATTTAGTAGAAGAACTGTAGCCTTGAACCCAGCAGACAAGGTTGATGTGGATTCCCAGTGTACAGCCAGCAGGTAAAACAGCTGAGCTCTGGAAATGCAATTTGTGGAGTGAGCTCTTATTCTTATTTAGACCATCAACATTCATAACACAAAGACTTTAGCTAACTAGAGTTAACATCTGGGCAGGTCTTAGACCTAGGTGGATCATTAGTGAATATTTACAATGATGAAAGAAAAATAAATGGAAATGGTCAGAAACTACAGTGGGGGTGGACAGCATACGCTCTGTAATGACAGGTAGTAAGAAATACAAAGCAGGAGGATAAAGAGAACCTATTACCAAATGGTGACATCTAGTTGCCCACATTTTATTAGTTAGATTAATTCATTTTGAGACACAATGGCTATAATTAGTATGTGTATCTCTCACAGTCATAACATTTGCAATAACGTCATGTATATAAAGTTGGGAGGAAGGTAAATTCTTCTTGTAAGGCTGCCAATAGTAAGTTATCTGCTGATCTCAAATACCAGAGAGGTAAGGTTGTCCTGCCTTGGTTGGGAATGGTGTCATAAATAAGAAAACATGGACGATGAAGAGTCTTGCTTAGTTCCAGCAAGATAGTCAGTGTTTTCAGAAAGCACATAATGATTCTCGTTTCTCACTTTTTTCTTTTAGCTCAAAGCAGAATGCCAAAAGGAAAGTAATGAAACATCAGTGCCAAGAAAAGAAAGAAAGAACAGGTAACAGCCTCACTTATGAACATCCTTTTTGTATTTGCCTTTGCTTCTGAATTTCATGCACTCTTCAGCTATACAGCACCATAAACATATTTTCCTAGAAATACATATTATTTTATATCTTATTTTATACCATTGAGATCATCTGAAGGATTCTGTTGTACCTGTCAGTGTAGGGAAACCTGACTTTGAATGCTTTATTTAGGGAGATGATTTAACCATCTGGTATCCATCAGCTAGTATGTCAGGCATAAAAAGAAAATAGCAAGCCTGGCTGCATGACAAAAAGGGATAAACATTTAACTATGACCCAGATGCTTCAATTCAGTTTACTGCACAGACTCAGGAGGAACCAGTTGGAGGAGGATGGGAATAAGTAGCTGACGCTCTCTCCCCCCACATGGGGAAGGGGGTGGAGTGATCCACTGTACCACTGATTCCAAGAGGAGTGTTGAGGAATTGCTGACAGCAACTATCAGCTTATTGTGACACACATACCATGTGTGAGGCAGGGGGTAGTCCCAGGGTATACTGAGGCATGCAGGGAGCCTTCCTTGATGAGTGGCATTCAGTGAAGCTACCAGCTGCTACAGTGAGGGAGCTAGGTTTTGAAGGTAGGGGACCACAATAAAATGATGGCCTTCCTAGCATCCAGCCCTTTCTACCAAAGGGGAACTAATGAGCTAATATCTGTTACCTCATAAAAGGAGTGAATGGGCTGTTGGGCTCTCACCCAGCCCAAGAAATAAATGGCCTTGCTCTCAGTCCATAGGGGAAACAAATTGGTCAACAGAGTGCTAGGAAGGCCTGGTGGCTGGGGGAGCTGGGAGGTTGAAAACACAAAATGCAAAGTGATTTGGCTGGCACAAAAATGTAGTTAAGGAGCAACCAGCTTATCAACACTCCTAAAACAAAGTGCATGCTTGGCTGGATGCATAAGGAACTAAGCAAGATTCCAAGTGATTGCCATGGACCCCACCTTGGTGCCACCATGGAAAGTCCATGCATCAGACTGTAATAGACTGGATCTGTTGATATCATTCTATCTACACAATGACTCACTTAACAGCAGGATAATCAAATAACCCAGCATGAATTGCTCTACCATTAACAAACAGCATAAACCCAAGAAAATCAAGGATTATGGTATTACGGTACTCCTCAGAAACTTATAAAACTACCTCCCCTCATAATTAGAGATAAAATAATCTGATAGCCATTGTTGAGCAACAGACATATCTGAAACTTATATTAGAACCATCCCTGTCTTTTAAACAGCATACAGAGTAAATTACAAATAAGGTACTAGCTCAACTAAAATTGTTGAAACTGTCATACTACAATCAGCAGCTGCTGGTAAGCTCTAGTTAAGGAAGTGTTTATTCACAGGCTGTGCTGCAGCCTTCCTTTTATACTATTTCACTCTTCAGCAGATTGCTATGTAATGCAAGTGGCAAAATAAACAAAAATTGTTTATTTGGCCTTTTAGCCACTCACCATTGCAAATTATTGAAAAAAGTTCACTGGTTATCTCTCCAAAGCACAACAATTATGCTCTGTAGAAGTTTTCTTCAGAATTCTCAAACTCCAGTATTGTCAATGTCTTAAATCCCTATTTACTAATAGAGAACACATATTAACTCAATGATACTCAGTATAAAGCAGTGTACTAATTGTTAAGTGTCTTACATCTTAAAAGGCTTAATACACTGACTGCTGCTTCACAGAGAGTGGCTACCCAAGAAGAACATCAGAAAGTTGGTAAATAGTTCATTTTTGCTTAAAAAGTATGAATGAAGTGTTTAAATTGGTTTAATGGTTTTCCACTGCTGTTCTGATGTTGCCGTAGAACAATGCTGAACATAAAGGTAATGTTTCTGATGCTTAACAAGCCTGTCTTTTCACCAGTTTTGGAGCATAATCATGCTGTTCCATGCAGGATTGTCGGTTCATAGCTGAATACTAGGCTAACTGCCCTGAAGGGCCATTTTGAGCCTAGACAACAACCCAAAGTCAGATTCAAACCCTGTACCTTGTGTTTATAAGGTGAAGACCTCAACCATTATGTCAACACCCTCCCTGTGTGTGAGAGCTGCAACTGGTAAATACATCTTTGAGTAGGACTGCTTCATGTGCTATTCTATTTCAAATTAATTCTGTTCATTACCTCTTTACTGTTGTCTACATTTTGTAGTAACTTACATTTTTGTGTATGTGGTAGTCAATGTTGCTTCTCATAATCCTGGTTTGTAGTTGAAAAGTATTAGTTTGGCCATTCCACATACTTAGTTAACAAACTGATATTAAAAAAATAAAACTAAACTGGGTTAGGTTATGGAGAAGGATATTTCTCATGTCTAGGAGAATGGGAATATGTTCCTTGATAGGTTTGTGATGTTATAAGGTAGTGCCATCTCTGCCAGGTAGAGTAGGGCAGTACATGTGTATATATGCTAGCATAGTCCTGCTGGACAGAAATAATGTATGCATGTATATTAGGTTGTACTGTAGTAACTGATCAAATAGGTGTATGTTTATCAGAGAACCCCGGAAGGGTGGAATGTTTTAAATTATGTTAGAGCTTTCAGATGCTGCCACAGATCTTAGCAAAGCTCCATGTGTGTATTGTACCGGAGTCAGGTGACCAGAGGTAATGTCATCCTCTAACCAGCATCTGGTTTCTTTGGAACTCTTGCAGCATCACTTTGGAACCTGACAGGAAAGACTTCTGCCAGGATATATATCTCACACATCCACACAGACAAAGACAGACGTCATCTGGCTTTTGCTGTAGTAAGACATTCAGCACACATTAGCTTGCCTTGCTTTGGTAAGTAGTTAGGGAACAGTAATTCTTTAGTCAGTCAGGGACATTTAGTGAGAATAATTTAGTATTGCTTTCTGCATCTGTGAGAAACTATCCAACTATATTATTTTTTTATATTTCTGTGGTTGAAACTCTGTTGTTTATTGTATTCATTATTCTCCTGCTTTCTGTTTTATTTATCATTAAATATTTTAATACTTGGTGGCTTTGGTGGTGGAGCAGTTAGCATTGACGCCTCACAACAAGAGGTTCTCTGGTTCAATTCTTGGTCGGGGTGCCTTCTATGTGGAGTCTGCATGTACTCCCTGCAGTCGTATTGGTTTTCTCAGGGTGCTCCGGTTTCCTTCCACATTCCAAAGACATGCAGTACATGGATTGGACATTCTTAATTGGCCATAGGTGTGAGGGTGTGTGTGAGTGTGTGGTACAGATGAACTACTGCAACAGGGCTAGCCTCCCAATGGCATGAACCTTGGCTCAAGATAATTGTCACTTGAAGTGACACCCCAACCCCATATGCAAAAATAGGAAAAAGGGGTTGATTTTAATACCTTCCATTGTAGCTGGTCCTTTAGAGAATGCTTTTAACATCTAGAGAGTACTTATGCTTGTTTTAGTGACACTGTGGCCATTCCTGAAAGCCTTGCTGCTTTGGTCACACCCTACCATTTGTATTAGTATTAATTTTACACAGTATAATCGGGTATCTATATGGTGGAGGTCACTTCGTAATAGCTTGTATGGTATAGAGAAGACTGACAAGGCTTTGAGATGGTCTGCATAGTTTTATGATTTAGGCCGTTAACTTTTTTAGTGAGAAAATGTTCTGGTTGCTCCAACTGTGACAAATGTTTGGACAAGGTATGTACTGAATAGGGCATTATATTCAATAATTAGCCTAATGAAAATGGACTACACTGGAATCATTACATCCCTGAACCGGTACACCATATGCTTAGATATAAGCTGTGGGATGAAAAAAGACTTCCTCATATTCATGGGTATGTGGTGATCAAATGATAGCTTGTTGTTGATTTGCAATCCATCTATACAAAAAAAAATTATTTATTTTATTTTATTTTACATTTGTTTACCGGGAAAGTCAGACTATGCAGGCTTCCCATTTTCAGCAGAGGCCTAGGGAGAAAATCTCCATTATTAACAGTTCAAGTTTATAAAAGTAGGAAGAATAAATTACAGTAGGTGTACAATGGAAAGCTTATATTAATACATTTTAAAATTATTTTCATACACAATTCACAGTGGTTACATTTAGAGAAGTATATATGGTAATATCTGAAGTAGTTTACTTCATTTGGTCTTCAGCCTGTGAGAATACGGATCCGTATCGGATCTGAGCTGGCAAAAATTACTAGCATCATCTTCAAGCTCCAGACTCCTCCCCTTACACATAATACACCTCCACTGCCTTCCATCCCCAGATGTCATTTGCTGAAATTTGTAAAACATTGTGTCTCTAGAGCTCCAGCTAGCAGGGTGATTCTGATTGTAAGTTTTTCTAAATGTTCTGTTACTTCTAGCCATTTCAGGTTAGTATAGGTACCCTTTCTCCCCTCCCATTGCTTTGGCATTGAGTGTAAGTTTGTAGTTGTAGTTAGTTTAGAGTAGTTTGTCTGTGGTGCCCCTCCCTCCCTCTTAGTCAGTCTAGTGTGGTGAGTGGGTGTGTTATTAGTCTAAAGAAAGAAAGTTTTTGGTCTGTCTCTTTCCTTTTTTTTAAGGCTTCTTGTTTGATAATATGACTGAAAAGATTATCTTTAAGTGCTGCACAGAGTGTGGCCATAAGCTCTCCCCAGCGGATGGCCACAATCTGTGTGTGTTGTGCTTAGGTGTGGCCCACCTTAATGTGGAGTGCTCCATTTGTGCGGGGTTCAATCCCTGAGCTTTGAAGGATAGAAAGGCCAAGTTGGTCCTCAAAGGTCTTCTGCCTGCCACTGATCCTCCTTTCTCATCTTTGGCTTCAGTCACAGCGGCTGCCATGGCTGACTCTCCCGCTTCTCTCCCTCTGGCTTTCCCTCCCTCCCTCCCAGGCTGGGATTCAAACTCCTGCATCTAAGCTTGTGGTAGTGAAGTAGAGGAGAGGTAGAGAGTGGGAGAGAGAGTCTAAGACAAAGGAAAAGAGGAAGAGGTCCCTCAACCTCTCGTCCCCAAGCAAGTCTGCACAGACCCATGACTCTCTGAGGTTCTCCCCGGAGCCGGAGGAGACACATTCAGTCTCCTGGCCTCGGTTCCCCGACTGGCCAGGTCAGAGTCCATAGCCTCATCTTGGTTGACCCGTTCTTTATCAGACATGGATCTGGATAAGATGATGAGGTGCTGTATCCATACACAGATCCAGATGGGGGTCTTGCCAGTCCCCCTCCCTCAGGAGGGGGGAGCTCGCTTCCCATTTTTTAGCCCATTTCTCCTTCTCCGATCCGACTTTCAGCTTCAGAATTCTCGGATCCAAGGTTGGCCTTGGTCAGGGGGTTGGCACTGACTGTCCTTGCGTCCTCAACACCGACATCTGCCTGGAGCATCACGGATCCATCCAGTTCAGATCCGAGCTGCTCTTGGAGCCGGAGCCTGGGTGTCAGATCAGAGGGAGTGGAACCTTTTCCATCATCTCCGACGTCATCGGGCCAGGTTCCCTCCCTTGGAGCTCTGTCCACTTCGGGTCCAGCTTCGATTCTCACGTCAGATCCAGGGAGACCGGCCTCCTTATTAGCTTCCCAGGAGGTCCGCTCTCCTTCAGCATTTGATGAGGTAGGACGGGTCCTCTCCATCGGATCGAGGCCCCTGACCACCCCCTCGGACTCCACCCAGATCCCCTTGGCTCTGTCTATGGTCCCCATTATCTTACTAGAGAGACAGCCTGTGCCAAAGAGCCCCAGATGGTTCCCCCAGAGGAACAAATGGCTTGCGAGTGCTCCCCAGACAGCCCCACGGGAGATGTGTCTCGCAAGCATATGTGCAAGAGGAGGCACTTGGACTCCTCTGAGTCCCTAACCAAGGACACAGATTTTGATGATGGGGAGGGCTCCCCAAAATCACCTCCCAATGATGTCTCCTTTGGAGACATCATGAAGATCCTGCATCAGCAGGGAGGTTGGTCTGCCCCCAAGCCCTCCTCTGATGAGTCTGTGTTTCTGGAAGCTTTTGGCACGGGCCTGTCTACGTCTTGGGTGTCCCCTCCCATGGATCCTTTAGTGGATTTGATCACCTTGCAGATGTGGAAGGAACCAGATACCATGGAGCCAATCCCCAAGTGCCCTGATAAGGTCCTGAGTCCCTCTATTGACAGGTCTTCCTGGAACAAGGGCTCCCCAGAGGATGCCATGGTGGTAGCAGCAGCTACAAAGAAGGAACTATCTCAGGAAAGTTCCTCGGTCCTCCCTCTTGACCAAGAGTCATGGATGATGGACCACCCAGGGAAGCGGGTGTATGCTTCAGCTACCATTTCAATAAGGGCACTGAACTACTTGGCCCATGTCACAAGACTCCAACGTGACCTAGTGGAGGAGCTGGAGGAGTCTCCACCCAAGTCCATGTCGCAAGAGGACAAAGCTTCATTCTCCACGAAAATGGCCACACTGAGAGCAGTATCAAAAACATCCATGCAACTCCTCTCCCATGCTACAGAAGGATCGGCTAGGGTGGCTGGGTCCGGCATGTCCATGAGGCGTAATGCCTGGCTCAGGTTGTGCCAATTCACCGAACCCTTTAAGGTGTCCTTTGCTAATGCCCCTTATGATGGCTCGACTCTTTTTGGTAAGACCATCAAGGAGACACTAGTCCACAGTTTGAAGGACAGGAAGATACTGTCTCCCATCTGGATCTGCTTCTCTAACCCCCAAAGGTATTTTTCCCGGAACCAGGGAGGGCAAAAGAAGATGTGGTTCTGAAAGTCTCAGTATCCCTGGGGCACTCAAGGCTCTTCTTCCCCTAGAGGCAGAGTGGGACAGAATGGACACCGGCCCAGAGGCCGAGGCAGTTTGTGAAACTTCAGGTCTTGAGAATCATTCTCTGACAGACCTGGGCAGCAACCCTGAGGGGCTGCCCGGCTGCTCTACTCTGGAGACATTCGGGGGATGATTGTCCTTGCACCCAGCAGCATGGGGGTCCATAACAATGGACTACTGGGTGCTTCAAATCATATCCAGAGGATATTCTATCCCCTTCGTGGGTTCCCCCATACCTCCCAAACACCTTCCAGATGTTCCACCCACACGAGGGGAGGCAGCAGCACAGGAAATTTAAATTTCCAAGCTGCTAGGAAAACGAGCCATCAAAACCATCCCCCCAGATCAGTCTGGATCGGGCTTCTACTCCAGGTTCTTTTTGGTGCCAAAGAAAATGGGGGACTTAAGGCCCATCCTGGACCTCTCTACCCTGAACCTGTCATTTGCCAAAGAAAAGTTCCGGATGGTCACACTACAGCCTATCATGCTATACCTGCAAGAGAGCGACTGGATGTGCTTGTTAGATTTCCAGGATGCTTACTATCACATAAAAATGCACAGAAGCTCCAGGAGGTTCCTTCACTACTGGCTAGGGGCCAATCATTATCAATTTTGAGCCCTACCCTTTGGTCTCACCACAGCCCTAGAGTGTTTACCAAAGTGATGGCAGTTGTAGTGGCTCACCTGAGGCTTCAGTCTATCCATACCTGGACAATTGGCTCCTCACTGCTCCCACCAGGTGTCTACTTTTCCAAACCAGGGATTACTTTCTGACACTTGCCCTGAGTTTGGGTATCACAATCAACACAGTCAAGTCTCTATTAGAGCCTGTACAGGTGATAGATTACTTTGGTGCCAGGATAGACACACTGCTGTGCAAAGTGTTCCTGACCTCGGAGAGAGTTCAAAACCTCAGAATGCATGTCTCCCTAATTTACCACTCTCATCTCCCAACAGTGGAATCAGTGTTGTGGGCCCTAGGCTCGATGGTGGTGACCATAACTCTCCTTCTATGTGCTCGGCTACACATGCGGATTCTTCAATGGACTCTAGCAGTTCAGTGGTCCCTGTTGGATTTACCACTAACCTATCCTATCCACCTGAGTCAGGTGTGTTGGTCATCCCTCATATGGTGGATGAGCTCTCCAGAAAGTTTGAAGGGACGATACTTTGTTCCAGCCCCGGCCCAAACCACATTTACCAAGGATACCTCCCAACTCGGGTGGGGGGGGTATTGATCAGGCAGGACAGTCCAAGGCCTGTGGTCCCCCTTAGAGACCAGCTTGCATATCAATGTCCTAGAGATGAGGGTGGTCCTTCTAGTGTTGCAGGCCCTTCATGCCTTTCTTCCTCTAGGGACAATTGCCATTTAATCAGACAACATGTCAGTAGTCTGGTAAATCACAAAACAGGGAGGGACCAGATCTTATCCCCTTTGTCGCGAGGCCATGAGAGTGTGGGAATGGGTGTTCTCCACTGGTCACTTTCTCATCACAATGCACATTCCGGGATGGTCCAACATTCTAGCAGAAAGGCTAAGTCGGACCATTCTGATGCCTTATGAGTGGTCTCTGAATCTATCAGTAGTGGAACATATCTTCAGTGAGTGGGCTCAACCTTGCTGCAATCTCTTCGCATCTCCTTCCAATGCGAAGTGCAGCATATTTTTCATTCTGAAGCCCCCGCTGGGGGAGTCCCCCAGAGATGCTGTAGTTCATGCTTGGCCTCCCGGTCTTCTGTATGCTTACCCACCAGTTCCTCTCATCCCGAGGTTTCTGCAGAAAGCTTGTTGATTGGGGAGCAAGGTGATCCTCATTGCCCCATTCTGGCCTCACCAAGTATGGTTTCCCTTCCTTTGGTCTCACCTTCTGGCTCCATCTTGGATCCTACATCCCATTCAGGATCTGATTTCACACCCATTGGGGGTGCCTCATCCGAGTCTGGACAGTTTGAAGCTCACAGGTTGACTCCTCCAGTTCCCTTGATTGCTAAGACTCCCGGACTTTCCTCCTCAGTTAAGTCTATTTTGGTAGCTGCTCGTACGTCTTCTACCAGAAAGGTTTATCGCAGCAAATGGAAACGTTTTTCTTTCTGGGTCTCTCAGAGGAGTTTAGATCCTTTTATGGCTCCTATTTCCACCATTCTTGATTTTCTAGCTGATATTTTCCAGCATGGAGCTAGTTCTTCTACTGTCAAAGTTCAGTTGGCTGCCATTTCTCATTTTCACGTGTGTGAGAATTCTGTATCCTTGGCATCTTCTACACTGTGTAAAGCCTTTATTAAAGGCACTTATTTGCTACCCCCCCCGGTCAAAGATCCTGACCCCCATGGGACCTTTCTATGGTTCTCCAAGCTCTGGTCACTCCACCTTTCGAGCCTGCCACAACTGCAGATCTAAAATTTCTATCGTGGAAAACAGCTTTTCTGGTGGCGATTACCTCTGCTAGAAGGGTTTCAGAACTACAGGCCTTGTCCATAAAATTCCCATACATGATTTTTCATAAAGATAGAGTTTCCCTTCGAACCAACCCATCTTTTCTTCCTAAGGTGACATCACTAGTCAATATCAGTCAGACTATAAATTTGCCTGTGTTCTGTCCAAGTTTTACCAACAGGATGGAATACAAACTACACATGTTGGATGTTCTTAGACAGTTACGATTCTATTTACACAAGATAAAAATTTTTTGTAAATCTGATCAATTGTTTGTTTCATTCTATAGACCCTTTTTGGGCAAACCTATTTCTAAGGTCACTATAGCTGGATGGATTTCTTCATGCATCCTGCAGGTCTATAAGGACAAAGGCATGTCTCCTTCAGGTCAGGTTAAAGCTCATTCCACTAGGTCCATGGCTACGTCTGTAGCTTTCTTGTCTAGGGTGTCTTTGGATGACATTTGCTCTGCAGCTACTTGGTCCTCATCTCTTACATTTATTTCCCATTACAAATTGTATTTGACATCTAGAAGGAGAGCATCCTTTGGCTCTGCTGTGCTCCAGAATATCCTTCCATAAGTGCCTCTCAGGAGTTTAGTAGCTGGGAACTCTGTCCCACAGGTTGAAGTCCAAATGAAGTTAACAACTTCAGATAAAGAAGTTATGTACTCACCATAACATTCCATCTGAGTAGTACATTTGTCTTCAACCATCCCTCCCTCCTTCCCCTGGACCTTGGCACATATTCAGCCTATGGCTGTAGTATAGGTCACAAGTATGTTATCAGGTTGGGTTCTAAGTATAAGTTCTGCAAACTCAATCTGGGGATGGAAGGCAGTGGAGGTGTATTATGGGTAAGGGGAGGAGTCTGGAGCTCGGAGCTGATGCTAGTAATTTTTGCCGGCTCAGATCCGATATGGATCCATATTCCCACAGGTTGAAGACAAATGAAGTACAACTACTCAGACGGAACGTTATGGTGAGTAAATAACTTCTTTATATAAAACATTATACTGTGGACCGATATGCATACAAATATATAAGTGACAGTGATAACACTTTGAAATAAGAAAGAATAAAAAATAGAAGTAACAAAGCTTGGTCAGACCTGAGTATGTTAATCTTGGGTAGCATAGCTTATTTTTCGAACAAGGTATGTGAACACGAAAAGTATTTCACTGAATACATCATAGGTTGATGTCCTATACAATTACAGGATTTGATTTTAGGGTAGTGAAATATAAGACAGTGTACATACTACAGTGAAAAAAATATACTATTATTAGACACAAATGTGAAGAAAATGAAAAAACTGACATCTGTGTTAGCATGTCTAGCAGGAGATTTGTGTATATTCTGGATTAACTTGTACGGTATGACAGCATGTCTACTTGTGAAAATGTAAATAAGTTTTAAAATGTTGAGTATTTCTCTGTTTATACAGAATGTTTAGAGAATATGGCAGTGTTTTAATGTATTTCTAACTGTGCATGTTTGAAGGGGACATTCTAAAGTACTGTGGAAATTCAGCTGAACAGTGAGTGATGTCATTAGAATGTTGCTAAGTGATTATTTAAACAGCTGATTGACAGAAAAAGAACTTTTTTCAAACAGCTGATTGTTATTTTTAAAATAAGACAGTTGAGACTGCAGTTTGTCAAGTGCTGAGCAGTTTTGTGAAGTACAGTCAGTTACAGTGCTGTGTAGTCAGTGGATACCCAGAAAAGAGAACTCACTAAAAACTGTAAGCTTGCCTTGGCCTTGCTGTTATTTATTAGATTAGATCAGGGACAGTATTCTTTAGTAATATTAGGAAAGCTTAGTTATTAAGAAAGAGTTCTTCTAGAATAATGGACTCCTATCCTGCAGTTTAATTTTATATTTCCAGTGAATGAGTTGTGTTGTTTATTGAAATCTATTGATTTACATTCTTGTAATCATTTTACTTATTATTAAATGTTTTTCATTACTTTAGATTGTGGCTTGGAAATCAGTGTTTTTCTTTAGAGATTAGAGGGTGTTTCTACCTATTTAATACTCCCTAGGTTCCCTTGCAGGCCTGGCTGCTCTGGTCATGGTATCATTTATTTTGATATTTAATTTCCATAATAGGATACTCCTTTAGAAGGGCATGAATACACTCTGATTGGTGATTAATCTGAAGAAGGGACACAGCTGAAAATCTATGTCAGGCTTCCCCAGAACTGTTTGGATGTGTGAGATTTAAATTTACTTTGAGTGTGAGTGTATCAGAGGTCTTATACTGGGACACATTGCTCTGAAGTGTGTAATAAGGAGATACTTTTGGGGTGGACAGAGGTATATTGTCCAGTCCCAGGAAAAAAATAGCATGTGCCTGTTGTGCTCTTAGGAGAAATTGTGAAATACTACTTTTGTTTAAGTGACAGCCTTACACTGGAGTTAGTAGTGAGGATTAAAGCTCCTTAGTTACTGACCCAGGATAGTAAGGGATGTAGCATTTAGTTGGTGGCAGACCGGTGGGGTATTGGCCAAATGTCACAACAAGTGATAGTGTTAGCCTTATGTGGATAACATCCTAGGTATGATTTTTTGTGTAGGACACGTGATGCAAAAATGTCTTGATATATATATATATATATATATATATATATATATATATACACACATATACATATATTGTGTAAGTAGGTTAGCCTTGGTCAGAGCAGGTGCATATCCATGAGCTAGCCAAATGGGATTTGAGAAAGTTTTTGAAGTTGGCTTTGTTGGCTGTAGTTCTTATGTTAAGGGGGTATGGCATTCCATATTTTTGCAATGTGGTTAGAGTATAGGGGGCCGCCTGAACTGTTTTTACTTCTGGTAACATTCATTAGTGATTTATTACTGGATCTTAGTAAGCATTTACTTCAGTATTGCATTAATAGACCTTGTAGAGCTGGATTTTTTCAGGTTGGTAAAATATTTGATGGGCCATATTAAGTTGGTTAAGGGTGAGCAGGTTGGGTAGTTCCAGCTAAGACAGTTGTTTAAGGGCCTGGGAGTGATGAGACCTAAAAGCTGAATCAGTTGCAAATTTTGCTATTTTGTTGTAGCAGGTGTTTATTTTGGCTAAATCAGATTTGTTTAGATTAATGAATATATATCAAGATTATATCACCCCAGATGGGACTCAAACCCAGAACCCCTGGCTTAGGAGATCAATGCTTTATCCATTAGGCTACTGGGGCTTGACAAAAATTTGTTCCAGATGAGGATCGAACTCACAACCTCAACATTGCTCTAGTACTGCCATAGAAATAACATGCACTAACCGATTGTGTCACTGAAGCCACATATGGGGATGCATAGAGAAGTGTGGAGACTATGTGGGTTCTGGAAATAATGGTTTTAGTGTTACTGGAAATATATCTTTTGCATCTGTATATAGTTTCAAGTTGTGTTGTGAACTTGTTTTATTGTTTGGGCAATAGGTAGGTCGAACTTCATGTTATAATCTATCATAACACCTAGAAGTTTAGTTTGGAGGACTGGTGTAATAGGGTTTTTGTTACCTGAAATTATTTTAAATGAGGGGGTTGGATTTGGGGCTTTTGTGGGATGAAATAACATCAGCTTAGTTTTATTTTGGGTTGAGTATGAGTTGCACCTCTGGTAGCCATATCCCAACTGCATTAAAAGCTTCTTCTGTTATTTTTTTGAAGCTCTTGGAGGGTTGGGGGAGAACAGATTAGGGCTGAATCATCTCCGTATTGGACTAATGTAGCAGTTCCTTTCCTGGGGAGGTTTAGTATATTTTGTTGTTGGGTGGTGGTAGTAGTAGGGTTACTTACAGGGCTGGGGTTTGGGTGTATGTCTCCAGTGAAAATAAGTTGGGATGTGAGGAATATAACTTTTATGTATTTAGATATAAATGTGTCATATTGATGGGATATATGTGTATGAGAATGCTGAGGAAGTTATTTAAATGTGGCTAAATTGATGTGTGGACAATTAAAGATTGCTGGGAATATAATGAGTATGCTGAGTTTTGATAGAGAGGGGTTGGAAATGGGGGAGAATGGGATTGTGATGAGATCACTATGGTAGGATGTTAGCTGAGCTACAAAAGTAAGAGTGAGGATAATTGTCCAGTGTAAGGTTAACATCTTGTTCTATGTCAGAATTTGTAGAGGAGTTGAGAAAAGGGGTGTGTAGTATATTTTGTAGTTTGGAACGAGTTATGATGGAGTTATGGCAGGATGGAGTGTTTAATTAAGTTATATATGGTATGGAGATTAAGCAGTGGTATTTAAGCAGACCAACTGAAGAGTATTTGTAAATTAATTGGTTGGATTTTAGTGGGTGTGGTAATTTTGTTGGTAAGAAGAATAGAGAGATAGCTGGGTTGTGATTGGATAATTGAGAAAGAGGAGTTGGGAGATAGCCGGGTTGTGATTGAATAACTTAAAATAGGGGGGATTGGCTTGTTTAAAATAAATGTATGAGTATTGGGGGTGGGAATTGGGGGTAGGGTAGGGGGGCAGAGTGAGCCTTAGCAAAGCAAGGGGGAACACAGTGGGCAGAACTGTGTACTTTGTAGACCAACAGAGTAAAGTAAAAAACCTGCCTATAACAGCAAACCCTTTCTGCAACTTGTTTTAGCTGCCCTGATTTTACTATCCTAGGTTAGCAGCAATTAAATAAGCCCTTACGAGTTACTTTTTGATTAGTTTTCCTTAATTGTTTTTATTGTGTTTTGCATTTTAAACAGGAAATGGGCAGTTGAGCTATAAAATTACTGAGGATGTTGGCAACAGGAAAGAAAGAATCAGCTAAGGGGGAGGGGAACTATATTGAGCTATGGGAGGAACAAGGAGCTGATGTCCCTGGCGGTGCAGACTTTGCAAATAAGAGTACAAAAAGTTTTTTAATATCCTAAGTTGTAGACCTATATTTATCAATGGAGAGTGAGTCCTTTTAGTGAGAAGAATATATGTTTTGCTCACACAATTTCAAAAATAGGTTTCCTAGAGCTGTGACCACACTTCAGGAAGGGGAACACAGTTTAGTAATAGTAGAACAGCAATGGAACTGAAAAGACTGGGAGAGAAGAAGGTAGTGGGAAGTAGAAGGAATACAGAAAAGATAGTCTGCCTGCAACAAAATGCAGTTTAATACAAGTTATGTACTATATAGCAAATATAGCTACACACAATCTTTCAATAGTTAGCTGCAGACTTTAGTGACAACTGGAAACATATTTAGGTAATACAAATTTGTAATGTATCTATATTATATCATCCTCATCATCATCAGCTCCCTTTTTCCCATTCTCTACATGGGGTCAGGGTATTGTGTTAACTCATTACATCCCAGTGACTCCTCCAGGTGCATCTGCAGTTAACTCTTCCTGATGACTCTAGGTGTCAAGTATTGCTTGTTCATATTTGCATCAATAATTACAAAACCATGCTATGTACATGGTTTGAAAAGATTTCATCTGAAAGCTTACACAACAGCAAACTCAACTGCATTAATATTTCACCTCTGTCTAATGTAGATAAATAGATATCAACTGTTGTTTTTAATTATATTAATGTATATAGATATAACTTACACATTTTTCTAAATATCTCAACAACCAAGTAGCACAGACAGAACTCAGATGAATAAAATCCTGCTAACAGCAGTATGTTTGTAACATGAGTGGTTGCTGAGATGTTATAAGTTGTTTACAAAATATTACAAATGTGATAGTTACTGTGTTTACTGTGATTTTTGAAATTCAGTTTAAGACCTAGAATCTAAAGAATACTATCATGATAAAAATAGTTTGCACTGAAGAGTTTGCCATTTACACTTCTTTCATAACCCCTATGGTTCCAGAGATATGAATATTTGTTTGAAATGTGAGGACATAATTTGATTCTGTGAAAAGGCTTAGGCTCTGCCCATTGGTTGTTACAGTGCAAACTTCCTGACCTCCATTGGAGTGGATGAGTTAAGTGCCATCACTTCTCTCAATTCAGTACCACACTCCTGCCTTCTTCAGCACTCATGCCTGACTGTTGCAGACCTTTCACACAATCCATCCACCTCTTTGCTGGATGTCCTCGCTTCCTGTTACCTTCTTCCTGTCTATCCCATTATATCTTCTTCACCAGATTGTCTTCTGCTTTTCGGCACATGTGTCTGAACCACTGTAATCTGTTCTCTTTGACCTTTTCTATAATTGGAGCTACTTTGGCTTCTGCTTTTATGTACTTATTTCTTCTTCTTTCCCACATTGTGCATCCTACCACCGTTCTCAGGCACTTAATTTCCATCACCTCTAGCTTCTTCATCTGCTCTGCCTTTACTGCTCAGGATTCTGTACCATACAGCACCACTGTCTTGTACACCTTACTTTTCAGCTTCTTTGGCATTCTTCTGTCATAGACTACACCTGAGACTCTATGCCAGTTGGTTGCAGCCCCTCTGATTCTAGCTTTGACCTCTTCATTCAGACTTCACTTCTCAACCACCCCTCCCAGATACTTGAATATATTTACCTGTTCCACTATATTTTCTTCTGTCTCAGTTCTCAACTTCTTCTGATTTCCCCAGTTTGCTGCCATTACTACTGTCTTATCTGTGCTTAGTTTCATCCCATGTGCCTTCAGTTTTGCATTCAATTCCCCTATCCTTTGCTGAAGTTCTTGCTCGGAGTCTGTCTATAATGCCACATTGTCTACATACAGTAACTTTGTTGATCTGCCCCTCCAACCTGTTTGCTAATGTAGTCCATCACCAGTGTGAATAGCAGTGGACTCAGAGCTGAACCCTGGTGTACAGCTACTCCTAATAGGAACCCCTCTGTGAGGCTGAACACCATTCATACTTCAGTCATTGGGTCCTTGTACATAGCCTGCACTAATTCTACCAATATTTCTGGGATTTTGAACCACTGCAGTACTGCCCAGATCAGCTTTCTTGGGACCTTGTCATAGGTTTTCTCCAAGTCTAGGAATGTGCAGTTGGACTCTTTCCTCATCTCTAACTACTCTCAGCTATCTGTCTCAGTGCAAACATCAGGTCAGTTGTGCATCCTGATCTGAAACTGAACTGCTCATATCCCATCTTACATTCTACTACTCTGCGTATCCATTTATCAGTTACCCTCTCCAGAACTTTCATACATATGATAAGAGTCTGATGCCTCTGTACTGCCCACAGTTGTGGATGTCCCCTTTGCTCTTGTACACTAGAACAAGTATGCTTATTGTCCAGTCATCTGGGACACGCCTTTCTCTCCATACTGCTATGAGTAGCCCCAGGAGCCATTTCTCCCCTATATCACTTAACGTCTTTATTATATCTGCTGTGACTTCATCTGAGCCTGTTGCTTTCCCTGACTTCATTTTCCTTAGTGTTATTCTTATTTCTTCTAGGGTGGGCTTCTCTTTTCTCTCATCATAGGCTGTTTCTGGGGCACTACAGCTTCTGTGAGTTTTCTTCATTCAGAAGCTGCTGGAAATATTCCTTCCATCTGCCTTTGATGTCCTGTGGACTGGTGAGCAGGATGTGCTGGCATCCCTTATGAAGGGTCTCTGACTATCTTCTTTATCTTTCTGTCTTTGCTTTACAACCTGATATAGTTTCTTTGTACCACCTACTGAGTCACTTTCCAGAAGTTGGTAGAGTGCCTCTGATGCCCTATTCTTTGCTATTGCAACTCATTACTTAGCTTCTTTGTTACCCAACCAGTATTCCTTCCTACCCTGGTCAGTCTTTTCTGTCTCTCATTTTTTCCTGCACTCTTTCGTTCTCTTGATCACTTCCTGGACTTCTGCATTCCACCACCAACTTTCTTTATGTACCTTATTTCCATATCTGGCTCTGCCACATATCTGCTCTGTAGTACTAACACATGCTGTTTTAAGATGTTGCCATTCTTCTTCAACTCCACCTATTTCCTCCTCTTCTTGGGGTGCTAGAGATGTGAGTAATTCCTTAAACTGCTATACTTTCTATCCTGTCAACTTCCAGGTCTTCAGCCTAGTCTCTGTTGACCTTAGAGCCTTCTCTGACCACTGCTTTCAGCCAATTGTGGCAACCAGTGGTTTATGTTATGGGATGACTGTTTCACTAGGGATGAGATTGAAATCATGGATTCTACCCCAGTGCCTTTTGCTTACTAGGAGGAAGTCTACCTGAGTTGTATGTTGGCTATTCTTGTGCGTGATCTTGTGACTATCTCTCTTTCTGAACCATGTGTCGGATACTATCAAGCCATTTGCTAGACAGAAGTCTAGAATGGCTTTTCCTTCTTTATCCCTGTTGCCCCACCCATTTGGATCCAAGCAGTCCTCATATCCTGTTCTGTCAGTCCCAATATGTGCATTCAAGTCACCGATTATCAACACCAATTCATGTTGTCCTGCTTTATCTAGTATGTCCTATCTATGTATAAATGTATCCGTATTATGTATTTCTATCTATCTTTAGCAAACAATAACAGCAGAATATTCTGAACATCAAAATATTAAACACAAAAGGCTGAACTCACAAAGAAAGTACCACACTAAACATCAATGCAGAAAATAAGGAAAACTCACCAAATCCCCATACAATCAAAAATAAAACAAAATGTGTTTTTTGTAGAGATGCAAGCCCCACCCCCTCCATGTAAAGAACAAGCCCCTCTTCTCCTTCACAAATTTATATTTACCAACTCCATGGCTGTACAAACTTGAAGAAAGGAGAAATTTCCCTGAAGAAAGTACAGTTGTGTACATTTACCATAAATGTAGATGTTCGAGTGTATTCACTGTTTCAGTCATTACATTTGGGTAATCTGCTGGCAGGTTGCCCTCAATCGGCCTGATTAACAAAGTCTTGGGTCCTGTGTCAGTTGCTGTCCCTTCTTCCATGACGTCAGGTCATCAGGGGTATAAAACATGCAGCCGGTGCCATTACATCAGTTTTTCTTGCTCCAGATGTCAGGTTCCCCCCAAATGGGGTGCAAATAAAATTAAAAACACAATAAAATATACCTCCAATCCCAAAAGCAAATACACCAAAAGGGCTTATAAGCATAGTGAAAGAAAGTATAGGTACAGTCAGAGAAAAATAGGGGGCTGGAGGGAGGGTAACCAGGACTGCAACAGTGAATACACTCGAACATCTACATTTATGGTAAGTGTACACACCTGTACTATGTTCTTCGTGTTTCACTGTTGCAGTCATTACATTTGGGTAGATTCCCAAAGCTATGGTAGGGTGGAGGAAATTATACAGCATTAGGACCAGCTATAAGGCCCTGCAGGACAGCAGTGGCAAAGCCAGCTCTGGATTTAGAGAAGAAAGGTAGATGGTAATGTTTGGTGAATGTATGAACTGAGCTCCAGGTAGCAGCTTCTAGAATGTCTCTGATAGGAACACCTCTGAGAAAGTTTATAGAAGTAGATGCAGCCCTGGTGGAATGAGATATGATGCCCTGGGGGATAGTTTTACCATGGTGGATATAGCAGAAATGAATACAATGGCTTATCCATTTGGAAATATTCTGCTTTGAAATAGCCTTTCCCTCTGCCCCTGCAGCAAATGCCACCAGTAGTTGTTCAGATTTTCTTTGAGATTTTGTCCTGTTTAAGTAAAATCTAAATTGTCTGTGTACATCCAATGAATGCAGAATCCATTCCCCCTTGTTCTGTGGATTGGGAAAGAAAGTTGGCAAAAGAATGGTCTGATTAAGAGCCACACTGGATACTACCTTAGGCATGAAGGATGGATTGGTCCTGAGAGGCACCCTGTTTGCATGAAAAATGATGAAAGGCTCCACTGCCATAAGAGTCTGTAATTCGGAAATCCTTCTAGCTGAAGTGACTGTTAAAAGGAAAGCTGTTTTTCAGGATAGAAATTTTAAGTCTGCAGTAGCAGCTGACTCGAAAGGGGGCAGAGTGAGTTTTTCCAATACAAAATTGAGGTCCCAGGCAGGGACTGGAGCTCTCCTGGGTGGTCTTAAGTTTTTGGCCCATCTGAGATACTGCTTTAGCAGAGGATGAGAGAAGAGGGGAGGTTCTGTGTTGTAATGAGCTGAAATAGCTGAGGCATGGATTTTTATGGAAGAAAAAGACAGGCCCTTGTGAAGCATCTCAGTTAAGTATTGTAAAATATGAGGAATATTGGGCACTGCTGTGCTTATCCCTTGTGACTGATTCCAGTCGACATCTTCAAAATTAAGGCCAAAAACTACTTCTATGTCTAAAAAACTGATGCTTGGGCCATGTGTACAAGCCCCAATGCCTAAGAAACAAATGATCAAAATGGCTGAGGATTTAATTACCTTGATCAGGGGTACCCATCCCCCTCCTGCTAAGTGGCCTAGACAAGGCACTGACTATGAATCTCCAGATCAGGTTTCTATTTCTTCTGATTCCTCTTCTGATCAGGAATTATCTATTCCCACTTATGAGGACTCTGATGCAGAAGATTCCATCCCTTCTGCTTCTCCTCCTGAGGATTTTTCTTTTGGAGAAACTTTACATACCTTAAGAGAACACTTTCACTGGGAGAGTCAGGATTTCTCAGAATCTAAAAAGAGACTTAGGGATTTCCTTCTTCTTCCTCAGCATAGGCCTTTGGCTATACCTCCTGTTCTAGACATTGTTGATGATGTTTTCTCAGAGTCCAGTATGACTCCTGGTTCTCTGCCTCCGGCTCCTAGTAAGCCAGACAGATATTACAGGTTTCCCGACTCCCACAAATTCCTCTTTAAAAACCCTACTGCTGACCCTGAAAGCATTTCTCAGGGTCCCAAGGGCATTAAGGCTTCTACTGCTAAAAATCCTACCCCTTCTGATAGAGATTCCAGGGCACTGGATAGATGGGGTAAGAAAGTTTACACGTCTGCAACCTTTGCAATCAGGGCTTTAAACTGTCAATTTCATATGCTTAAATATCAACAGCATGTCATGAGTTTACTTAAACAGAAGATTATGTTGATTTCTGACTGTGTGGAAAATAAAGAGTTGCAGGATTTATTGCATTCAGCTGAACAAGTTGGAAAATATATTTTGCAATGTGGTTTTGATTCCTTGGAGGCCTCTTGCAGGGCTGCTGTGACTGGATCTCTGATAAGAAGGCATGCTTGGCTCAAGGAGCAAAATTTGCCTGACCATGTTAAAGCAAAATTGTTGGATGCTCCTTTACAACAGGACAGTCTATAGAAGTTTTGAAAAAGATGGAAGATAAAGCTAAATCTATGCAAACTGTAAAAGATTTCCCACAAGTGTAGCCACTCAGGTTCAGTAGGCACTGGCCTACTAAGAACTGGTCCTTTCCAGTACCCACTAGAGCCATGCAGGTCAAACTCAGACATTCCAAAGGCTTGAGGTTTCATTCGCAAGGAACTTATAGAACAAAGCAATGGGGTGCCTCCACCTCCAAATCTGGAAGTAACAGGGCACCTTCCTACAGAAAACAGTCTCAATGACTTTCCACTGCAATCACCAAACACTTATCTTTTGGCCGCCCCTTTGGGGGGAAAACTGGCACTTCATGCACGAAACTGGCAACTGATTACCCAGGACAAATGGGTTTTAAATATAGTATACCAGGGATAGAGATTTCATTTCCACACATTGCCAATCCCAAACGGATGGCCAGATCTGCCTTCAAATCAGTGGGCAGAGGCCCAGAAACAAGTTATGTCCCTCATGAATATGGGGGCTATTCAACCAGTACCAGAAAAGGAAAGGGGACAAGGTTTTTATTCAAGACTTTTCCTGGTACCCAGAAAAGACAAATCATTGTGTCCAATTCTGGACTAATCCATTCTAAATACATTTCTGGACATTCCAAAATTCAAGATGCTGACTCTCCAACAGTTACTACCTTTGCTAGGCAAGGATGCCTGGTTGGTAACTCTAGACTTAAAAGAGGCTTACCTGCATATCCCAATCAGGGAATCTTGCAGAAGATACCTCGGCTTCAAAGCAGGCTATTTGCATTACCAGTTCTCTGCACTGCCCTTTGGCTTATCTACTGCTCCCAGGGTCTTCACAAAGTGCCTGGCACCAGTAATTGCATTTTGCAGGCAAAGAAATATTCAAATTTATCCATACCTGGACGATTGTCTAATTCAGGCAAAAAAAGGGCACTCTTCTAAAACATCTGGCATTTGTAAAAAGGCTTCTAACCTGTCTAGGGTACACCATCAACGAAAAGAAATCACAACTGGTACCCTCTCAAATAATTACATTCCTGGGTGCAAGCTTGAATACAACTGCCCAGATGATTTACCTTACACCAGGAAAACAAATTCAACTGATGACTTACTTCAAACAGGTGGCCACAAATACCCAGCTATCTGCAAGACAAATTCTGCTGGCCTTGGGGTTCATGGCCTCCTGCATTCTTCTAATTCCATATGCAAGACTGCATATGAGGAAACTTCATTGGTACCTAAAAAGCTTATGGAGTCAACATTGTCACAGTCTGGAAACAATGATTCCTATCACTCCTTGCCAGCAGCTAAAGTTCCTATGGTGAGCAGAGGCCTGCCACCAAAACAAGGGACTGTCATTCATTCCACCCCCTGCCACCCAAACCCTGACTACAGATGCATCAGATTATGCTTGGGGGGGGTGCATCTGCAGGAAGATGCATTCAGGGCCAATGGAACCCAAATCAAATTTATCTACATATCAATCAGAAAGAGATGCTAGCTGTACAGAATGCTCTGACAACCTTCAAGGACTATCTTCATCCAGGACAACTACTGATAAAGACAGACAACACCACAGTCATGTGGTACATAAACAAGCAGGGGGTACCCATTCCTACCACTTTTGCAGACTAGCCATGGCATTGTGGAACACAGCCTTGACTTATCAAATACATCTACAAGCTCAATTCCTGCCAGGAAAGCAAAATACTCTGGAAGACGAACTAAGCAGAAATCTTTTGGACCCACATGAATGGAAACTGGATCCACAAATCTTCAGCATGTTGACACGCAAATGTGGGAGCCCAGACATAGATCTTTTTGCCTCACCCCAAAACTATCAGTTGGACAAATTCTGCACAATAATTCATCACAAAAAGCTTGTAAAGTGGATGCTCTATCCTTCAGCTGGAAAAATCTATCAGTCTGTGCCTTTCCCCCTCTGCCTCTGCTCTCCAAGGTCTTACTAAAAGTCAGACAGGAAAAGCCAAAAATTATTCTGATTGCTCCAGACTGGCCTTGCCAACACTGGTACCCACTCCTATGCAATATGTCGCACCTTCCTCCGTGGTACCTGCCTCAGACACCTTACCTACTGTCTCAGCAGAGCTATAAAATTCTGCACACTCAGCTCCAAACTCTGAATCTTGCAGCATGGCTAATCAACTAATTTCACCAGTTACATCTCTCAGCAAACCTGTGATGGATGTCATTTTGGAGGCTAGAAGGCCTAGTACTAGAAAATCTTATGCTGACAAATGGAAAAGAATCTGTGCCTGGAAACAAGCACAAGGAATAAGCACAGCAATGCCCAATATTCCTCAGATTCTGCAATACTTAACTGAGATGCTTCACAAGGGCCTATCTTTTTCTTCTATAAAAATCCATGCCTCTGCCATTTCAGCTCATTACAACACAGAGCCTCCCCTCTTTTCTCATCATCTGCTAAAGTAGTACCTCAGAGGGGTGCTCAGGGGCCAACAATTTAAGACCTCCCAGGAGAGCACCAACTCCTGCATGGGACCTCAGTTTTGTTTTGGAAAAACTCACTCTACCTCCTTTTGAGCCAGCTGCTACTGCAGACCTAAATTTTCTTTATTGGAAAACAGCTTTTCTTTTAGCAGTCACTTCAGCTAGAAGGATTTCAGAACTACAGGCTCTTATGGCAGTGGAGCCTTTCATTATTTTTTACCCAGATAGGGTGGCTCTCAGGACCAATCCATCCTTTATGCCTAAAGTGGTATCTAGTGTGGCCCTTAATCAGACCATTCATCTGCCAACTTTCTTCCCAAATCCACAGAACAAGGGTGAGCGGATTCTGCATTCATCGGATGTGCACAGACAATTAAGATTCTACTTAAACAGGACAAAATCTCTAAGAAAATCTGAACAATTACTGGTGGCATTTGCTGCAGGGGCAGAGGGAAAGGCTATTTCAAAGCAGACTATTTCCAAATGGATAAGCCATTGTATTCGTTTCTGCTATATGCACCATGATAAACCTGTCCCCAAGGGGATCAGATCTCATTCCACCAGGGCTGCATCTACTTCTGCAGCCTTCCTCAGAGGGGTTCCTAGCAGAGACATTCTAGAAGCTGCTACCTGGAGCTCAGTTCATACATTCACCAAACATTACCATTTACCTCTCTTCTCTAAATCCAGAGCAGGCTTTGCCACTGCTGTCCTGCAGGGCCTTATAGCTGGTCCTAATGCTGTATAAATCCATCCTCCCAACCATAGCTTTGGGATTCTACCCAAATGTAATGACTGCAACAGTGAAACACGAAAAACATAGTACAGTTGTGTACACTTACCATAAATATAGATGTTCGAGTGTATTCACTGTTGCAGTCCTGGTTACCCTCCCTCCAGCCCCCTGTTTTTTCTCTAACTATACCTCTCATTTCTGTTTCTATCTTTAAAAGCCTTTTTGGTGTATTTGCTTTTGTTTGGAGGTATATGTTTTGTGTTTTTTATTATATATATATATATATATATATATATATATATATATATATATATATATATATATATATATATATATATATATATATATATATATATATATATATTGCTCCCCATTTGGGGGGGCGCCTGACATCTGGGGCAAGAAAAACTGATGTAATGGCGTCGGCTGCATGTTTTATACCCCTGACGACCTGACGTCATGAAAGAAGGGACAGCAACTGATGCAGGACCCAAGACTTTGTTAATCAGGCCGACTGAATGCAACCTGCCAGCAGATTACCCAAATGTAATGATTGCAACAGTGAATACACTCGAACATCTACATTTATGGTAAGTGTACACAACTGTACTTTTCCATTCGTGTGGGTCCATGAGATTTCTGCTTAGTTCGTCTGCCAGAGTATTCAGCTTTCCTGGCAGGAATTGAGCTTGTAGTTGTATTTGATAGGTCAAGGCCATGTTCCACAATGCCATGGCTAGTCTGCAAAGAGGGTAGGAGTGTGTACCCCCCTGCTTGTTTATGTACCACATAACTGTGGTGTTGTCTGTCTTTATCACTAATTGTCCTGGATGAAGGTAGTCATTGAAGGCTGTCAGAGCATTCTGTACAGCTAGCATTTCTTTTTGATTGATATGAAGGTGCATTTGATTTGGGCTCCATTTGCCCTGAATGCACTTCCCTGCCAGATGAGCCCCCAAAGCATAGTCTGATGCATCTGTAGTTAGGGTTTGGGTGGCAGGGGGTGGAGTGAATGGCAGTCCCTTGTTTTGGTGGCAGGCCTCTGCCCACCATAGGAACTCTAGTTGCAGGCAAGGTATGATAGGAATCATTGTTTCCAGGCTGTGACAATGTTGACTCCATAAACTTTTTAAGTACCACTGACGTTTCCTCATATGGAGCCTTGTATATGGAATTAGAAGACTGCAGGAGGCCATGAATCCCAAGGCTTGCAGAATTTGTCTTGCAGATAGCAGGGTTTTTGTGGCCACCTGTTTGAAGTAAGTTACCAAATGAATTTGCTGTTCTGGTGTAAGGTAAGCCATCTGAGCAGTTGTATTCAAGCTTGCACCCAGGAATGTAATGTTTTGAGAGGGTACCAGTTGTGATTTCTTTTCGTTTATAGTGTACCCTAGACAAGTTAGAACCCTTTTTACAAATGCCAGATGTTATAGAAGAATGTCCCTGTTTTCTGCCTGAATTAGACAATTGTCCAGGTATGGATATATTTGAATATTTATTTGCCTGAAAAATGCAATTACTGGAGCCAAGCACTTTGTAAAGACCCTGGGTGCAGTAGATAAGCCAAAGGGCAGTGCAGAGAACTGGTAATGCAAGTAGCCTGCTTTGAAGCGGAGGTACCTTCTGCAAGATTCCCTGATTGGAATATGCAGGTAAGCCTCTTTTAAATCTAGAGTTACCAACCAGGCATCTTTGCCTAGCATAGGAAGTAACTGTTGAAGAGTCAGCATCTTGAATTTTGGAATGCCCAGAAATGTGTTTAGAGTAGATAAGTCTAGAATTGGATGCCATGATTTGTCTTTTCTGGGTACTAGGAAAAGTCTTGAATAGAAACCTTGTCCCTTTTCCTCTTCTGGTACTGGATGAATAGCCACCATGTTCATCAGGGACAGTACTTGTTTCTGGGCCTCTGCCCACTGATATGGGGGCAGGTCTGGCCATCCGTTTGGGATTGGCAATGTGTGGAAATGAAATCTGTATCCCTGGGATACTATATTTAAGACCCATTTGTCCTGGGTTATAAGTTGCCAGTTTCTTGCATTAAGTGCCAATTTTTCCCACAAAGGGGTGGCTAAAAGGTAAGTGCTTAGTAAGTGTAGAGGGAAGTCACTGAGGCTGCTTACCATAGGGAGGTGTCTTGCTGTTTCCAGATTTGGAGGAGGAGGTACCCCATTGTTTTGTTCTAAAAGTCCCTTGTGACTGAAACCTGGTGCCTTTGGAATGTCTGGGTTTGACTTGAGTGGCTCTCAAAGGAACTGGAAAGGACCAGTTCTTAGTAGGCCAGTGCCTATTAAATCTTGGAGGTTGCACTTTTAAGAAATTTTTCACAGTTTGCATATATTTAGCTTTATCTTCTATCTTTTTTAAAACTTCTTCAGCCTTATTACCAAAGAGACGGTCCTGTTGTAAAGGAGCATCCAACAATTTTGCTTTAACATGACCAAGTAGAGTTTGTTCTTTGAGCCAAGCATGCCTTCTTAGCACAAACCCAGTTACAGCAGCCCTGTAAGAGGCCTCCAAAGAATCAAAACCACATTGCAAAGTATGTTTTCCAACTTGTTCAGCTGAATGCAATAGATCCTGTAAATCTTTATTTTCCACACAGTCAGAAATTAACATAATTTTCTGTTTAAGCAGTCCCATGATATGCTGTTGATATTTAAGCATATGAAATTGACAGTTTAAAACCCTGATTGCCAAGGTTGCAGAAGTGTAAACCTTCTTACCCCATCTATCCAGCGCCCTGGAATCTCTATCAGAAGGGGTAGGATTTTTAGCAGTAGAAGCCTTAATTTCCTTGGGATGCTGAGAAATGGTTTCAGGATCTGCAATAGGATTTTTGAAAAGGAATTTGTGGGAGTCAGGAACCCTGTAATATCTGTCTGGCTTCCAAGGAGCCGGAAGAAGCAGCTCACAAGTGCCGGTCGGCCGATTCCTGAAATTTTCGTTTTTGAGTCTCAGAACTGAAGTTTTCAACTAAAAAGCTAAGTACCCCGTTAGGGAAACTTTTTCTTGCTCCTTATCAATGTCAGTAAAAGTTAATAATTGCATTACTTGTGGGAAGAAAATACCTCATAAGGATTTTCATTTGTACTGTATTCTTTGCCTAGGCCCTGACCACAATGTGCCTTGCTGTCGATTTTGTGCTAAATTTAATCAATGCACTATTAAACGTCAGTATATTTTTGCTTCTAAATATTTTGGCTCATGCTTTAATTATCCAGAAATGTCGTCGGTTAGCAATCCGACTACTGGAATACCTAAAAAACGTAAAGAAAAAGACAGAGACAGGACGTCGAGGTCCAAAACTGACAACGACACTTCTCCTAAGCCAGTCACCAGTTCGCCGGTACTCAATGAGGCGCTTCCGCAGCCCCTGATACCCACCTACTTCTGATTCACAGGCCTCTACTGAGACCAATTTGGAGTCCGGTATGCCGCAAAATGCTTCAATTATGGAACCCGCGGATGTCTCTACCTTAGATGGGTCCAGAGCCGCTGTGCAGGCACGGACTTCTGAAAGTGTTTTCAGGCCTACAGATTTGTATATTAGACTGACGCCATCTTCAAAACTAAGGCCAAAATCTAAACCTATGTCTAAAAAACTGATGCCTGGGCCACATGTGCAGGCTCCTATGCCTAAAAAACAAATGATCAAAATGGCTGATTCTCTGCTCCTTGGAAGCCAGACAGATATTACAGGGTTCCTGACTCCCACAAATTCCTTTTCAAAAATCCTATTGCAGATCCTGAAACCATTTCTCAGTTTTGTTTAATTTACTTTAATTACTTTTGTATAAATGTAATAATTCAATAATGGTGTTTTTTTAATGACTGCCCTTGTGAATATTTTAGGGTGCAACAAGCACACCATTAGCCTAATCAACTAAAAATATGGGGAAAGTGAGCTATATATGTGGCTTCTGCTTCGGGTACCGCGCGGCAAGAAAGACTGATGTAATGGCATCGGCTGCATGTTTTATACCCACGACGACCTGACATCCTGGAAGAAGGGACAGCAACCGACACAGGACCCAAGACTTTGTTAATCAGGCCGACTGAGGGCAACCTGCCAGCAGATTACCCAAATGTAATGACTGCAACAGTGAAACATGAAGAACATCTAAATCACTGCTGGTGCACACTGAAAAAATCACACTAGGCAGTTATTTCATTTGCAAAAACACAGCAGTATTCTTCATCTCACCATATGTACAGTTACAAATACTACCCTAATGAAATGTCAACTCAAACAACTGCACATACACATTTCAGTAATAATTTCACACACAACATTACTAGTTCAGTTCTTCTATATTTCTTCAAATCTCTATTCACGCATCTGTGCACATGGCCATTCTTGCACCACTCTGCACCCATCCACCAAATGAAAGATGAACATAGTCTACTGTACCATATATAGGCATACATACACTTATATCACACCCACCCACACACAGTACAGATATCACTGTATGCCAAGGGGGTGTTGTGAGGCCCAAACCCAAAGGATGACTTCCTGATCATCCCTGAGTGTTCAGTAATATTTATACCATGCACACACCCAAGTGCCTTATAGCACTTATGAAATAGGCATATGTATATTTTTGCAATTTTAATTTTACATTTAGTAGTATGTGTGTGATAACTATATATTTTATAGCACATTTTAATGAAAAATCTTTCTTGTTTCCATTTTAACTATTTGATATCTATGCAAGGTTATAACTTTTTAACTCTATGGAATTTTGATCTGTTTTTTTTCAGGGTAGTGATTTAAGCACCCTTTCTGTCAAACTGTTGTGCTGTTGTGTAGTTCAGTTTGTTAATAGGTGATAATACTACCCAATTCTCCAAATGAATTCTGTCAAATGAATAAGTCCAGATGAGGAAGCTTACATACTGATAGCACAGTGCTTCATAAATGTGTAACACAGCCTCAAAACTATTTACAAAATTAATTATTTTAGTGGGAGCTCCAAGACCTGAAAGAGCCACATATATAGCTCACTTTCCCCATATTTTTAGTTGATTAGGCTAATGGTGTGCTTGTTGCACCCTAAAATATTCACAAGGGCAGTCATTAAAAAAACACCATTATTGAATTATTACATTTATACAAAAGTAATTAAACCATATTAACAAGTTCACATTTCAAACATTATACATCACACATATTATTCTATACAATATAACCAATCCAACATTACATAAATTGTTCAATTCCTGCCTTCTGTTAAACCTCATTCCTCCTCCAAAACATTTTTTCTGCATGTATTGTTCCCACAATTTCCATTTTCTGTGTACTTTACTCCTTCCCCTTTTCTAAAGATCCCACTTCCTGTTCTTTTATCTCTGTCAATATACTCATTGCTTCAAGTATTGTTGGTTTAGACTTTGATTTCCATATTCTAGTAATTGTTTTTTTAACAGTCACCAGAATTAAACTTACCAAGGCCTTACTGTATTGAGGAAATTCAGATCCCGTATCCCAACTCAAAAAAATAATTTCTTTAGTTACACTCATTTGCTTGCCCAGCATTCCTGACAGAGTACTTTGTAGGGAATTTATGCACCCAGGTACCTCTGTCTTCCCCATTACATCTCCAACATTTGTCATCTATCTGAGGAAAAATTCTTTGTAGTCTGCTTGGAGTGTGAACGTACCTATGCAAACACTTACAGGCAAAAATCCTAAATATTCTAGACTTGGTTGCATATTTGGAGCCATATATATATGTATATATATATATATATATATATATATATATATATATATATATATATATATATATTCTCCAATTGTTTCTTTATGAATTGCTTATCTAATCTCTCAGTGCCTCTAATTGATTCCTATGTAATTTTGTAATATTTTATATGCCCTATGAATTACCCCTTTTTTAACAGCAGCTTCTGTTCTGGATTTGAATAAAAACTCAACTACTACAGGTCTTTCACTTAGTATTCCTCTATCCCTTTCTCTTTGCTTATACTCTGATATCAAGAAGTAGCAGAGTAACTTGGCTTACAGGTAGCATTAAACCACACCGTATAAGAAAAAATTGCATTTCTTATGCCAGTATCATCCACTTATGTGCTGTTTTGGTTAAACCTATAGTTACAAAAACAGTCCAGGATGCAGCTTTGCAGTTGTTAAACATGGGTTTATTTATAAAGATAAAATAATGTTTATTATATAATTTGGGGAACAGCAGAAAAAATAGGTCACTCATCTATCCATTTCTATAACTGAATCCTTCAAAAGTAGGGATATAGAAACACATTGTGAGCATTAAGTATTCCATACCCAAATTATTAATAAACAACACAAACTATAATTTTGTAACACTTTATTTTACCCCTTTATGTCACAGTGACAACATGACCACTTCCTTCTTATAAGATGATGGTAAACTGAGCAATGTATAGCTGTCCTATTGTGAAAAATGAAAAATCCCTAAAAAAAAAAAAAAAAAAAAAAAAAAAAGTAACATTTTAGTAAAATGTGGTTTTTGTCTTATAATTGCACTACCTGGATGCCAAGAAAGAAGAAATGTTGGAACAAGTAAGGAAATTGACCAGAAAAGAAGCAAGAAGAATCTCATAACTATTCATCAAAAAGTAGTTCAAGTTGCAGATTAATTACAGAAGATGACTTTCTGTAATTTAGAAAATAAATAAATAAATCAATGCAATCAGGGGTAATTAAAGTAACTGAGATACTGGAATATATAAAGTAAAATGATAAAACATGGGAAAATAGAAGAGACTTTAAATAGCTATTCAGATGAGTCTAAAAAACTGCAGAAATCAGAGACTGAAATGAAGAAACTATTGTTTGAATATGGTGTTCTCAAGAAATATTGTTAGAAAATAAAGCACACAAAGAAAACTTGATATTTTTTCACTTTAAAATAAGCAACTAGACTAGTGTTCCACTGCAAGATTTGTAAATTAAGGAGGCACACCATACTTAACCTCCAAATCAGAAAGCAGCCAAAACTTATATTAGTAAATAAGAAATCATACCAGAAAAAATATATGCTCCTTACAGTAAAGAAAAATTGGGGACACCAGGGTGATTGCAGAAAATGATTATTTATTGAATACCAGACAAAAGAGATGCAAGTTTATCCCAGGGGATGTTGGGAGGCAGTTGTGAAATTCAAGCTGCCATAAACAGGTGTCTTTAGAATATTTTTCTTAGAAGATCAGATATGTTTTTGGAAGCAGATCAGGCTATGGAGGAAGTAAAAACAATGTAGTTAAACAGCAAGGTAAAGTTAACTCTGCTTATCAATTTTCTGTTAGTAAGAAACCCAGAGAGAGAGTCTTTGACAGATAAACCTTTTCTATTGGGTCAAAGGAAAGTGCTTCAGCAGCATAAAAAAATCCAGAGAGTTGACCAGAAGAATTAGGAGTACTTTAGGAGCTGACCAGAATTTTTATTGTACATTTTATTTTTATTTATTTAACTCTTTTCAGGGGAGACCCGAAGTGAAATTTATACTACTAGGAGAAATTTGATCAGGGCATTGGGGTACTTCCCTTACTCTTTTCAATAGACGCCATGGGATCTTTTACATCCACCTGACCTACCACCAACTCATGCAGATGGAGCTTCTGTTTACCATCTCATCAAAAAGATGGCACACTCAAAAGTGCAGCACAAGTCTTATGCTGCACTGCATTATCAGCAATTGATGTACCTGGTGTGGGAAAAGAACCCACAGCCTTCTGCATCAAAGGTGAGTGTGTTACCTGTTGTGCCACTGACACTGACGAATATATTTTGGACTAAGTGGAACTTCACTAAAGACCATCTTATTGACATAATTTATTACCGAGCAGAGCATTCTGTGTACACATACTGTCACAGAATCCATTTTATATATCAGCATTACATCAGTATACACATGTAGTCAATACTGACTTTCTGAATCCTCCCTAAATATGTGATTATTACTGATTTTCTGAATCCTATTCATATTGCAAAAATAAATGAAAAAAGTAGCCTGTGCTTGGGTTATATAATATGGTAATGCTGTATGCAAATTATGGGAATAAAGGCGGCGCCTTACGATTTGCTCTTAAAATTGTTTCATCCACATAACTTACTAATAGTATGGCTTCTCTGAATTACATGCTTTCCTATTTGTCTATTTTATATACATACTCCCAGTTATTTTCATTAGGGATAATATGTAGTTATCAACCATGGGATGGGTAAGGCCAATCTGTAACCAAGTGGGATAGGTTATTTTGAGCACAAAAATAGAAATTGGTTTGGCTTAATATGGTACACAAAGGAAGCTAGCCTAGTACTTACCAATGAACTTATGAACCTGTATGCTAGAATGAATTAAAATGATTACAGAATTGTACAAAGATAACATATTTAACAAAAATAAAGTAATATTTTTTCTTCATCTACCTAATTGACTAATTGACAAGAGTGAGAGCTAAGAATTTTGTATCTGCATTGTTTTTATGTATGAAGAATACCTTTATAAATAAATCCACCATAGCTGTGTAAATGTATTGTTTTTTCTTATAAAATTTATAACACAATGTTACAGCAAATAAAAATGAAAGATTCTAACAACGAAAGATAATGAAACTGTTTTTTATCACCTTTATTAAATTATCATTCAAGACATAGACAAACATATATTAACATAAAACCACATTGTTATTAATCTTCAGGGAAAAAATACTTGGGAGAGGGGAAGAGGAGGGAGAAAGTTAACTGCAATAAAAAAAATCTTCTTCATGGTACTACTTTAATGGTGCATAACTTTCTTTGCAAGCCATGAAGTAAAGTTTTTTTCAGTTATTTTTGAATGTAATGGGATACTAATATAAACAGGTGCTTTTATTTATTTTTTTGTTATTTCCTTTTCTACCTTCCTCTATCTTTTTCCAGTTCAGTTTTAAGAAATGTAGGCATTATTAAAAAAAAGGAGAAAGGAAGAGTCTGGTTAAGAGAGCATGACAAAAGAAAAATCAATGTACTTTTTCTCATGCTTGCATAGGGGAACGACTGGGTCAAGGCCTTTGGCTTTATCCAGTAACATGTTTTAACGGAGAGCAAGTAAATTAAAAAGAATATTGAATATTATAAGTTTTTTTTCTGGTAAACAATGTATCCTTAGCAAATTTGTATCTGATTTGCCTGTCCCTAGAAGACAATCTGATGAAGAGAAATAGCTTGGAAAAGGTGTTTACTGAAAGCATTCAGTGTTTTCTCAGCTGACAGAGCTACAAATATAAGACCAACCCAGACAGCACTTACTAAAAGCACAGGCTGTACCATGCTTCTTAGCATGAATGACCTTTCTTTTTGGTTAAACTTAGTCTGCCTGTGTGGCTATCAGTTTAAAACTTTTATTTTTAGTAGGAAATTTTGAAGATGTACATAGTTTTGTATGTTATTATTAAGTTAATAGGTTTTAGGGGGCTATTGGGGGTGTTTTTTTTTTATTTGAAGGCTTTCAATAAAACAAGTTTTGTAAGATGTGGCATAGACTGAAATGGATATGACAAAAAACAACTGTATAAAAGACCAAGCTGCCAAACAATATATGCATGTAATGTAAAAGATGGAACTAGACATTTAACAAAAAACAGTTATAAATAAAATGTTGGAACAACAACTATATAAGAAAATTAAGCTTTTTGTGATGTCTTTCAATCTGAATGATCTCACAGGTAAATACAAAAAAGAAAGAGCAGTGAACTATATTAAAAAATATAGAGTGCAAATAGTTATGCTACAGGAGACATATCTGGAAAGAAATGAACATATTAATTGCAAGAAGAGATCCAATAGTAATACGAGAGGGAAAATTTACAATAATGGTATATTTGTAGTACTAAGGGGCTACTGGTAAGGGAGGAAGATTACACTAGCATCTATTTATATTCCCCCTAAAACTGCTATAGTGGAGCTTAAGAAAATTTTGGGAGAAATAATCAGCTTTCAGCAAGGAATATTACTTATAGGTAGGAACTGGAATTTGGTTTGCAACAGTGAAGATGTGTCTGGGGGTCCCAGAAGGGAAAATATAACAAAGGAGGGTAGATTTTTGAAGAAATTTATGAAAATGTTTGCCATGGAAGATATGAATTCAGTACCGGGAGTTTGATTTGAATTTACACATTATTCTCCAAGATACAAAAATTGGGCTTGGCTAGATAGAATTTATATTTCTCAGGAACATGTGCACTTTGAAAATCTTGAAATGCATCCAATAACTATTTCAGATCATGCGCCAATAATAACTAATAAAAAAACACAAGGTAATGAAATATAAATGAGATACTGGCACTTCCCACCTATCTGTTGAAAAGACAGGAATTTAAGGAATGGATTCTGGAAATTATTCAGGAGCTATTAGAGAAGATATATATTTCTTCTGGAAATATAGCTAGGGAGTGGGATAAACTTAAAGTGTAGTTTAAAACTAAGGTGGAAATAAAGGAAATGGAGCTATGGTTAAGAAGTAACAATAACTATTTAGAGGGACTGACAAATGTTAAAGTATTGCAAAATAGGGGGACTCTCACAGAACAAGAAGACCAGCAACTGCAGAATGCTAAGCAGAAACTAATCAATTACTTCAATAATACTCATGAGTTTAGAAAGATTGTTGTCAAGCAACTATTTTTTAATAACTCTAGAGTACAAAAACTTTTAGCACAACAGCCCAGGCAAAAGAAAATAGAAAGGGCTGTCACCAAGGTTAGGTAGCCTATAACAAGGAAGATAAGAGATCCTATAGAAGTGCTAGAAGTATTTTGGAAATTTTATGAAAGTCTGTATAAAGCAGAGAAATATGGAAATCAAGAAAAGGTGCATATGGAAAATGTTTATGGAAGAATTAAATATGCCAAGGCTAGAGGGAGAGGAGGTTCAATTACTAACAGTTAGGATAGGAGGGGATAAGATAAAAATGGTGATGTATAACCAATCTACAGGAAAGTCCCCAGGAATAGATGGTATTCCTGTGGGAGTTTGGAAGCTTGGCGGGAAAAATGATGAAGATCTGGAGGGTTTTGTTTAACAGTATTTTAAGAGGAGGAGAAGTGCCAACATCCTGGAAGAAAGCAGTGGTAGCTGTAATACCTAAAGAGGGTAAAGATCCATCAGATCCAGCTTCATACAATCCCATTTCAATACTAAACCATGATTATAAAGTGTTTATAGCTGTTATGGCTAAAATAATGTCAAAAGTGATGAGAGGGTTGATAGATATGGATCAATGTGGTTTTGTGGAGGGGAAGCAAACATTTTATAACATTAACAGAACACTGATGATCTAGAGGGAAGCAGAATGTAAGAAAATACCAGTGTTGTTGGTGGGCCTTGATGCAGAAGAAGCTGGGACTTCATGAGCAGGGCAATGGAAGTAGCTGCTTTCCCTGATAAAATTATAAGGTTGGTTAGGAGTATATATGATGGATCACAGGTAAAATTTAAAGTGTGTGGAGTCCCCTCTGATAATTTCTGCTTAAGTAAAGGAACCAGGCAGGGGTGTTCTCTTTCTTATTTGTTAGCATTATATTTAGAACCATTGGCAAAGAAAATAAGGGACTCAGAAATTCACGGATATAATTGGTATGGTAGTCAAGAAAAGCTGGCTATATTTGCAGATGACATTATTTTATACCTGACAAAACCAGAAAGGTGCATTACAGTGTTGTGGAACATTTTAAGACAGTTTCAAATATTCTCAGGATACAAAATGAATGAAACTAAAACAAAGGCAATAGTGGTAAATTATGTGCTCACACACTAACTAGTCCAACAATATCCATATTTGTGGCAACATGATAAAATTGAAGCATTTATGAGTATGGATTAGAAATGACTCCATTGTGGCAGCTAAGGATATGTGGGAGGAGACTAAACAGAAGATAATACAAAAACTGAGAAACTGGAAGCTTTATTATATGAATATGGATAGTAAGATACAAGCAGTTAAAATGTTTTAGTCCCTTTAGTTTTATACAGGTCAGGCATATTTTTATCAAACAGAGAAGAAGATGTGGATAGCAATTAAAAAAGAGCTGAAGTATTTTATCTGGGAGGCGAAGAAGGCAAGGGTCATATAGGATAAACTGTTTCTTCCAACAGAACAAGGTAGACTAGGATTACCTGATTTGAGGGGGTATTTTAGAACAACACAGTTAAGGCTCTTATACATAGTACAAGCAGAAAACTATAATTCAAAGTGGAAAGGGATAGTGATGATATAGGGGAGAAACTCAAGAAACAAGGAAAGGCTTTGATTTTGGATGCTGACCCTAAAGGAGAATGACAATAATCATAAAGAATATTATATTCATAAAGCAGCAGAAAGTATTTTAAGAACTAAGCCAGCATGGAAGTGGAGAAAAGAGATTTTGCTCATAGGAATGACTGCAATTAAAGATACAGACATTAGGCAATTGGGGACTGGAGTTTATTGAAGAAAACTGGCAAGGGATTCAAGGTAATGGGAGCAAATAACTAGAAAGGGAAAAGTAATAGAACGGGAAGATGCCAAGAATTTATTTGGACTGCAGGTTAGAGATTGCCTTCTCTATTAAGAATTGATATCAGAGTATAGGCAAAGAGAAAGAAATAGATGGGGTCCTAAGTGAAAGACCAGCACTGGTAGAAGTTGTGGTTAAAAAAGGAATAATTAGTACAGCATATTAAGTATTACATGACAACTATAAGAATCAATCAAAGGAGCTTAGAAAGGATTGGGAAGAGACTCAATACGCAGAGGTAAAGGGGATATATGTATATCTGCCAAATATGCAAGAAAGTCTAGAAGATTTAGTATCTTTGCTTGGAAGTGTGTACATAGGTAATTTTGTATTCCAAATAGACAAAAAGATAATTTCCTTAGTCACACCAGTTTGCTCACCCAGTATCTCTGACAAAGTAGTCTGCAGGGAATCTTTAAAGTCTTTCAACTCATTACACTCCCAGAAAATATGTTCCCAGTTACCTCTTTCTTCTCCATCACACCTCTGACATTTGCTGTCTACCTGTGGAAAAAGTTTTTGGAGTCTGCTTGGGGTATACAAATATCTATCCAAGTACATCCAAGCAAAGATCCTAAACCTTCTGGACTTTGTTGCATACTAAAGATAAGGACATTGTTAAGCAAGTTAAAGAGCATACTCTAAACTGCATCCTTGTATTCTGACAGACAAGAACATTTGTGTTTGCAAGGGCATGTCTTAAATCATTTTTTATTTATTTTTTATTTATTTAACATTTGTTGACCGGGAATTTATAGTAACATATATCAGAACTACATTTTTAGCTGATCCTAAACCCAGTACATTAAACATATGTAGTGCATGGAGAGTAGTGATTACGCTGTGATATATGGAAAAAGACAAATCAGTTAAGTGCTACTATAGAGCAAGACCTGGCCTTGCCTGCTTAACTTGTTAAGTTCCGGTCTCATGCTAGTTTATCAAATCTGCCAGTACTAACCAGCAAATGACAGCAAAGATTTGCTTCTCTCTGCTGTCTGTGTTGGTAAAAGGCTCCTGACTTCATCTTTATAAGTTTATAAAGTTACTAGAATAACAGGATTTTTGTTAGCCTGCTTTTTCTGAGGCTACGAAGTCTGAAACTCAAATGTATGTCATTATTTGGTAACTTCAATCCTTGGTGATTTGCCTGAAAACAACAAAGTTTATGAGGAATAGACCAAACATGTGAGGGAAAAAATATGGACATTCTGTAAAAATCTGGACAGCTGAGAGGCACAAAAGGTAAGAGCAAACATAAGAAACAGAGTTGCACTGTCTTTTTGACAGTGCCTTCTTCGTGCTTTATTGCTTTGAAAGCCGACAAAACACTTAGTGCTTTTTTATTCGACTGTAAGTAGTAGTACATGCAGCAGATAAAGCTCCATGCACTGCAAAGAATTATTATCGGGTTTGTGATCATATCCCCTAATTATCTGTTCTTGATATGAATGCCAAGATTCAACTGTCAAGCTTGACTCTCGAGGTGAATTTCCTGGTGTCCATGTCACGGTCACATAATAAGCAGGTTATAATTAATGACCCATTCATAATCCTCTATATCACAACTATATTCTTAATCAGTGTTTTATACCTTATAGTTTCATAGTTTCATAGTATAGTACTAGGCTACCTGCCCTGGGGCATTTGTAAGCCTAGCCATAGTGATGTGGCTTTTGCCACCCCATGAAATGGTACAAAAATGTACAGAATAAATCTAGAATACTGTGCCTCTGTCTAGTAGTGACACAGTGAAGGTCCCCTTATATAATAGAATCTCTAAATGTGTGTGCAACATCATATCCTACAAGTTCTGCAAGCACAAGTCCCTCTTCTTCCTAGAAGTGAGCCAGTCATTTTAAGTTATGAAGTCTTATCCTTTTTTAGCAAGCATTTTGGATCCACTGTGCTGAACCATGTGTTTTTTAAATGAAATGTAGTTAATCACAGTGAAAACATCTAAAGACACAAAATCACATTATAAAGTAGTGACACTGAAAATATTATCACACACTACTAAACAAATGTTTTATAGGGGGCAAGTCCACTGTACATCTCAGTGTGGAGGTTCTGCCCTGACACCCCAGCTTCGATACATGACAACTCAAAGGTTGCAGAAAATGGAAATAATTTAAAGTTAAACTCACCTTTTCCTTCTGTGCCTCCTACAACCGAAATATATGACATATCATCTGCAATACACCAAGTTCTTATGTATTACAATGTCAGTAGCTAAATGTTTTCAGTGCAGCTTTTTGTGTTCTGACAAAGGGATACATAATAAATTGTAGGTTCCCTGACATTTAACCTGTCAATAATAAAGGGACTACTTCATCTTTCTTTGTGACATCCAAGAAAGGGACATTGTTAAATGAACTTAAAGGGGCTTTACTGAGTTTATCTATAATATAATGCAAAACTCTGATATAAACATATATTTCATTTGTATTGTTTTTCAAGAATTACATACATATGTAATAGCAAAAATCTGAATAGTCAAAGAAATTACTGACTTAAAGCAGCTATAGTATTTAAATGTGAATTAACGTGGTAACTTGAGTTGACTGTCCTTGTACATGTAGTGTAATTTCCAGTATTTAAGTAGCATTTTTTGATTTTCAAAAAATATTTGAATGTCATTTTTAACTAATAAAATGTTTCTTTTTTCTTCTAACAGCAAACAATCCAGCCTCTAAGGCTATGTCTTGTAATAATGATAACAAAAGAGAGTTGAAATCTGAGAAGAGGATTATGAGGTTAGTTGTGTGATAGTGAGAACAAACAGCAACACCATTACCTAATAGAAGCAGTATTTTTATGTATGTATGTATGTATTTTTGAAATGAATCTTAAATCAGACTGTGTGGTGAAAACTAGTCAGGTGACCATGTATTACTACAGTATGGTATGCAGATATTCTAGTCCAAAACAGTATAACACAATAAGCAGTTCAGTCCACTTGTTAATGAAGACCTGTTATCCACTGATCTCCCAAAATAGCCATCACTGTTATCTAAACAATGTAAAAATATACACAAAATGTTGACCAAACTATAAAAATAAACACTTTAAATAAAATTAATGAACTGCAGCAGCCCTCATCATCGTCATCACATTCCTGTATGCACATAAAATAAAAATACAGATTTGGAAATCCTGTAAGTACTGTTTGTTCCTTCTAGGTTGTCCTTTGCCCTATCTGTTGTCAAACAGGTACAGGTAATTTGGATTAACTATCATCATATTTAGTTTTGGCTACCTCCTTATAAGAAATGCATTATGTTTGTCCACATGGATTGCTTAATCATGACCCTGTTTTTAACTGTACTAGTTAGTATTTGAGTAGGCCTTTTCAGTAATCCACCTGATGCAACACTAAAGAAATAAGGCTGTTTTGCAACAGTTTTGCAATTGGTTCTCTGACTTTGGACCTACTTTTTTGACTTCATGATACATTAGTACATTGTGTGGTTTATTTAAAGACTCAGGCAATAAGAATATATATATATATATATATATATATATATATATATATATATATACACATGTAGTTATTAGCACTCTGAACTGTGACTCAGTCCGGTGATCTGAGTTCAAATGTCAGTTGAATCTGCCTGCTTTCTAGTTTGTGTCTGGCAATAAGTGCAAAGGACTAAAGCTTTGACTTGTTAATGGGCTGCTTCCTGTGCCAAGTGTACATACTTTGAATCCTTCCGTCTTCATTTGTCTTCTGTGTAACCTTTAGCAAGCCACTTAACCAGACAGTGCTTTCTGTAAGTTGGAAATTTGAAAAAGGCTCCTTAATGATCTCCTCAATTACATGCCCAGTAACTACCTATGAACCCACTGTGTGTAACAAACCTACTTCATCTTCCAAGTCCTTGTACTTCTTTAGTACAGTCTTGATATGCATTGATTGCTTAGTTAGAAAATCCAGTACAAAAAATGGCGTCCAATGCTGCATGCCATTTCATTGTAACATATGAGAATAAGGATGGCACCTCATTTCAGTTTAATCAATGACCAGCAATTACTGGCTGTAAAACATTGTATACCAGATAATCTAAGCCCCACTTCAGGTGGTGTGTTGATGCAGTCTGTTCTGTCCCTGTTTGCCTGATTAGTTACATGTGTTGTGTTGGGGGAACAGTGCACTCTTGTATCATCGCTGAGATGATGTGTTCATGGATTTGTGCTGTTTTTGATTTTTTTGTCTATGAATCAAACCTGTATGATGGAGAGGTGACACTCCCTCACCTTGACCAAGTTCTTAGCTGCTTCAGTAGTTTAGGAGCATGTGGTTTTAATAGGATAATGAATACCATACTGTAAGAAATGAACTAGTTAAAATGTGTTTCAACTTGTCTACCAATCATAATTGGTCTATGTTACGCCCTTTTCTTCTAGTTTATCAGCATTAACAAAGGGTTCCCTAACTACATTTGTTTAGTTGGTGATGGTTATGAAAAAGTTGTAAATGAGAATGTAAAAGCAAATTTGTAGTAGCATTCATTCCAAATAATGCACATATAAATTAACATGGAAACAGCAAACAGATTTACAGCATACTTATTGTAAGAGACCTGTGATATGGGCATAAATAGGCTTCCACTCCATAAGTTTTGAAATGCAAATGAATTTATTAGGAGGCCATAACTGTCCAATAAAAGGATAACACGTCTGAACTTCAAATTAATAAATGAAACTAAAAGATTAAATTGACCCAACAAAGACGATAACACCATCCACCATAATGTATGTCTAATATATTATGATTATTATTATTATTTATTAAACTAAATCTTTTAATAACATAGTTTTACCATATGAGAAATCTTACGTAGCTGAGCCTGTCACTGATAATGTGATCAGTGCTCTACCCCAGTAAAGAAACAAATAAAATCTTAAACACATAACTGTAGTGTTGTTGTTATGTCTTTCGGCTTTTCCCAGTTAGGGGTCGCCACAGCGGAACTCTGGTCTGCTAATGAGTGGTAGTTGATTTTTACATGCTGAATTACCAGCCCTGATGCACACCCTTCAACGAAGGTACGTCCATTCACGCATGTCTCCACGCAGAAGACGCTCTAGCTGAGAATCGAACCGGACAGCGTCTTACTGTGAGGAGACAATGTTACCACAGCACCGACACATAACTATAGTGTACAGATAAAAAATTTCAGAAATTGCAACACCGCAGACTTGCTGTTCTTATCATATGTTTTGCTCTAACAAATTACCATTTTTATTTGAAGTAGCATTTATAGGAATAGCCTTGATACCAGTACCAGCTTATTGTAGCAGATAATTATCTCTAAACTGCAGCGACTATTATTATCAATGCATTTTAATATATATATATATATATATATATATATATATATATATATATATATATATATATACATATACATATACATATACCTTTTTATGAAAGTTCATCTGCTTAAGCCGCGGTAGTGCAGCGGTAGCATTGTCGCCTCACAGCAAGAGGTTCTCCCTTTCTCAGCTGGAGCGCCTTCTGTGTGGAGTCTGCATGTCCTCCCTGCGGTCGAGTGGCATTCGAAAGACATGCGTGAATGGGCATGCCTTCATTGAAGGTTGGGTGTTGGGCTGGCACCTCGGCACTGTAAAGATCTACTGCCAATCATTAGCGGACCGGAGTTCCACTGTGGCGACCCCTAACCGGGAAAAGCCGAAAGAAGAACATCTGCTTGTGATCACCATAACTGAGTCATACTTGAAAACCAAAAGCAAATCTATATACTTGCTCAGTTACACATTTCCATATAAATGAACATTCCTGATAATTTGAGATGCCTCCCCTGACCACTGTGCTGCTACCTTACAGCAACATCATTCCACCCTTATCATGTAACAATTCCTCTCTGATATGCCTTACACAATAAAATGTGGTACAATGATGACATGCATTACATCATTCCACCCTTATCATGTAACAATTCCTCTCTGATGTGACTTATACAATACGATGTTGTACAATGATGATATCATTCCACCCTTATCATGTAACAATTCCTCTCTGACATGCCTTACACAATAAACTGTAGTACAATGATGACATCATTCCAACCTTTTCATGTAACAATTCCTCTCTGATGTGCCTTACACAATAAAATGTACAATGATGACATCATTCCACCTTTATCATGTAACAGTTCCTCTCTGACGTGCCTTACACGATAAAATGGAGTGCAATGATGACATCATTCCACCCTTATCATCTAACAATTCCTCTCTGACATGCCTTACACAATAAAATGGAGTGCAATGATGACATCATTCCACCCTTGTCATGTAATAATTCCTCTCTGACATGCCTTACACAATAAAATATAGTACAGTGATGACATGCATTACTTTCAAACTGAGCAGTCATGACATCAGATGGAAAATTCACTCTTTCCTCCAAAATACAGATTTGTTTTTCCTTGGGACATATGTTACCACCCTGTTTAGACTCATATGTAATATGCAGTACAATACCAAGAAAAATCCAACTGGATGAAAAGGAGCACACGCCAGCAGAAACGATAAGAACTTTATTCCACAAATATAAACGCTGTTCAATAACAATGCGTTTTCGTCCGCAACAACCATAGGACTTCATCAGATAAAATAATACACTTAATTAACCATTATATAATATGCTCAAATTTGATTCAACCAATGTTGGTAATTGCATCCTGGTTCCACCAATAAAAATTATGTGACTCATGCATATTAAAAATCCATTAAATTTCATACAATATATAACTTAATTCAAAATCTATTAAAACTCATTAAAAACTATTAATAAATTCATCCTAATATCTAATATCTACACATAATTATTAACTTACTTACATAAATATCAATTGAATAAATACTTAAAATAAATATTTGTTTCATTTTCTTCATTATATCATTTTACTCTTCTATTGCTGAGTATTATAAACAAATAGCGCCATCTGTTGTTCAAATAATAATAATGCCACCAATTCATTTATATTTTAGCTGCTCTTAACTTTAACACAGGAGACAATGATATATGTTCATTCAATCCAGGTATTTTTGTGGCTTCTAACATAATTTGCCACCAAAGCTCCTTATATTCCAGCCATTCTTCCCATAAGCCTCCCCTCAATTCCCTTTTAACTTGTTCCAGTACAAAAAATAAGAATTTTGAGCTGTCACATACTCTAGTGTGTTTATACAACGCATTGGTTTCTTTGGATTTGGATATTTCATATATATGCTCATAAATCCGTCTCTTCAACACCCTCTCTGTCTTACCTACATAAGTACAATACGTTACATTAAGATACAGTTTTATTTGTGTCTATACACCAAGAATAACCAGTAAACTGCATTTGGTAAATGAGGGTCATGACATATTATTCTGAGAACTTGACTGTACTATTCAATGTAATTACAGACATGTTTTCCTTTATTGGTAGATACCACCATCTCCTTGATATGGCTATTTAAGTATTCGTTTTTTGGCATTACACATATAAAATATAAAACTTACCAGTGTTACTACTGGCACAGCAGAACCTCTATATTACACTTGCATCTAGGTGAGTTTGATTTTACTGTTTGTACTGAGAAAGTTTACCACGAATGTCATCTAATGATGACAAAGGTCAGTTTAGACTTGAGATGATTAAAAAATAATAGCATCTATTTCTAACTTACGTTATGAAAAAATGTCACCCTTTAAAATTGTACCTTTTGCATTTTGTCTTTGTCAGAAATAGACTGATGCTAGCTTTTAAAACATTCTATTGTGAAGAACTGACACTTATTTTAAATTTGCAAATGTATACTTGTAATAAACCTTTTAGACACTCAACATTTTTTTCATAAATAACAATAAAACTATGGTCTGGAGAATTTTTATTTCTCCGTATATTCTGGTTATTTGGAACAATATTCCTTTATCTATTTGTAATTCTGTTTCTGTATTTTCTTTCAAAATTAATTTTGGTCACACTGTCAACAACTCTGTGATTTGGAAGTCTCCTTGATGGCCCTTGGGCTGAGATTCTGCTAACAAACTTATGAAATGTATGAGGACCCCACAGGACACTGGCAGCATGCAAACACATTTTTTTATGAATTAAGAAAACATTACAAAGTCCTAAAATGTGTTTCCTATAGTACAGCTACATATTGTACAGGTGGCAATCAAATTATAAAATGATACAGTGATATATATGTTATGTTTTCCTTAAGAATGAGTGAGCTGTTTTACCACAGATGCCTGCCCGACAAGATGAAGAAGTCTTGCACTGACGTCCTCCTGGCCAGTGATGTCATATGACATGCAAGAATAAACTATTCACAAAAGCACACACAGAAGGGTGTTAGGATGCCTATCAATGCTGTACAATTCTGAAATATTACTTAAGCTTGAAATGTACCTTTTTAAATTAAAATAACATCACTGACAATAGGGAGCAGTAGAATTCAATAAGTTCTTGGAAAAGGTGAAAACAGAATGTTGATTCTGTATTTAGTTTTGTGCCTTTGCGCATAATCTTTAACAACTGACAGTTCAGACAGTGGCCTCCTGTGTAGTGCCTTGTCTATCATGCTAATACCTTTTTTTTTTAATCCAGCCTGCCTCTGACTATCTAGCTTCCCTCACACCATTCAATTGCTCCTTTTGTTCCTCCAGAGATGACAGCCCTACAATCTGTTCATTTCACTGGCGATGAGGGCCTAGGAGGCAGACAGTGGTGTTGCCATCCATATGGAGGAATGAGAGACTTCTGCTTAGGTCCTAATACTATAATGCACATGCCCGGTAATGGCTCAGGGTTCAATGTGCAATGTGTAACCGTAATAAAGTTTCATTGCCTTCTGCAAGTGACATTAACCTTTAAGACTGCCTTGTTCTCCTGTAGCCAGCTGTCCTGTGTGGTCCTTAGCTGTCTTTGAAGATTTTACCACAATAATGTGTGCCCTATGATTTTACTGCTACCCCCCCCCCCTCCCCCCCAAAGAGAGTTAAAGTCAGTGCTCTTCATTACTTCATTCCCCTTTCTGGCTCCAACCCTGAGCCAGTAATTGAACTTGGGTCGCCTGGATTACATTCAGGGCTGTATCCCTCTACAACAGTGGTGATGAAACCTTAACATCTCATTCTGCTTTCCTGTTGTATGGCAGTGTAGTGTAGTGTGCAACCCTCTGCACAACAAGAAATTCTTGTTAAATAATAAGTAGGTAATTTGTTTAAGTCGTATGGTTGATAGGTAATTAAATCATTGCATGACTGGTGGTTTTTAATATCAGCTTGCTCTGAAATGTACATGTTACTCAGTAATATCACTTATATAATGATGGCATCCAGTCACCTTTTTTGTCTTTTTAACATGCTGATATAGCAGGGGATTAAATAGAGCTCTAATCCTCATTGTGAAAGAGAGATCACAGCAAAATTTTGCTCATGTCAGCAAATGCCTCTTTAAGAGTTTACTTGAGAAAATGGGCAAGATATGTTAATGCTGCAAAGTTCTGTAATGCACCAAGACTGCCATGCAGTGCTGGGGTGAAGGGTACTAATACTAATATATGCTGCTACTACGCTTTTAGACTAGTTCCCAGAACTGATTGAAGTCGACCTGCTGAGGGCAGTTTTGGCAAATGTAAAAATTACTTTAATGAACATTTGGGGAAAGTTTTTTTTTATTTATTTATTTATTTTTTTTTTTTTTGCTTTTGGGCATGCAACCCTGCACTCCCCACGTGGGAGGACACCCTCACACTCCCTAACTTATGTATGTGAACTCAAAGGTAGCACAACACGGCAGAAAGAGACAAGCTCCACTGTCAGTGAATGTAGTTTCAATGAATGTTCTTTGGTCATTTCACTTTTTCTGAAAGTGTCTTCAGTGACCTGATGTGCTCCCCTTAGTGCATCTGTCTGAGCTGATGTAGTAATATTTAGTGCCCCCATTCAGAATCATTGTACCCTGCACTTCTTGCAGTACTGAGAGAGTTCTGTTCAGTATTTCTTGGAATTAGCTATGTGAACATTCTACCAGTCTTGTAGGACAGACGGCCTGTGTGTAATCACACTTTCTTAGATCTGGGGTTTTAGGCTTCTGTTTGAAGAATGAGAGTTGTCTTTATTTGTAGGCTGTCATATGTCATACTGAGTAGCAAGAGTCTGTTACAGAATCTCATGCATCATAGAAAATACTTGATTCATTCATTCACTGTTCACCTAGACAGTGGGATTATTAAACAAACCTAGCATTTCGTAGAAGAACAGTGACCTTGAGCTTATCAGGTACATAGCACATACTGCCACCTTAAATGGTTAAAATGTGGATACCTAGAGAAGAGACAGCAGGGAAGATAGCTGTGTTCAGGAAATGAAATGTGTGGAATGAGCTCTTATTCTTATTTAAGACCATCAGCATTTATAACATAATGACATTAACCAACTACAGTAGCATCTCTACAACCCTCAGACCTAGGCATATCATTAGTGAGTATATGCAATGATAATAAAGTAGAAGTGCTCAGAAACTACATTTGGGGGGCATGGCACTGGATTGGCCACATGTGCTGTGCAATGACAAATGGTAAGAAACACAAAACAGAAGGAGAACAAGAACATATTTAACAGTTGGTGACATCCAGTTGCTCACATTTTTCTTAGGTTAATTCATATTGACACAGCAATTCTTATAATTCAGATGCATATTTATCATAGTTGTAGCATTTGCAATAACTATATGTAGTGTGTGTGTGTGTGTGTGTGTGTGTGGGGGGGGAAAATTCTTCTTGTAAAGTTGCCAGTAGTAAGTTATCTACTTATCCCAAATACCAGAGAGGGAAAGTTATCCTGCCTTGTTTGGGAATAGTGTCATAAATAAGAAAACTGGGATGATGTGGAGTCTGGCTTAGTTCTCGCATGATAATCAGTGTTTCCAGAAAGCAGCTAATCATTCTCCCTTCCCACTTTTTTTCTTTTAGCTCAAAGCAGAATGGAAACATGAAAGTCATGAAACATCAGTGCCAAGCAAAGAAAGAAAGAGCAGGTAAGACACCTCATTTGTAAACTTAACTTTTTAATTTACCTTTGCTTCTGAAATTCATGCACTCCACCATGCAGCACCATAAATGTATTTCTCAAAAATACACATTCATTTATATCTTATTTTATGCCATTGAGATATCTAAATGATTCTGTTGTATCTGCCAGTATAGGAAAACTGACTTGAATACCTTGCTTCATACACAGATGATTTAACCATCTGGCATCCATCAGCTAGCATGTCATACATAAACAGAAAATAGCTAGCTTGGCTGCATGACAAAAAGGAATAATGACTGGACTATGACTCAGATGATCAAAATTCAATTTACTACTCAGACTCTGGAGGACCCAGGTGGGGAGGTTGGGAGGGAGTAGTTGATGCTTCCTCACCTACACTGGGAGGGAGGAAGTGATGCACTGAACACTGACCCCAAAAGAAGTGCTGAGGAATTGCTGGCAGCATATATCAGATTAGTATCACACACACACACACACACACACACACACACACACACACACACACACACACACACACACACACACTGTGTGTGAGGCAAAGAGGTGGTCCCAAGGTATGCCAAAGCATGCACGGGGAACCTCCCTTGACAAGTAGTATCCAGTGAAGCCACCAGCTACGTCAGCAAGGGAGCTAGGTGGAAAGAAAAGGGACCACCATAAAATGATGTCCTGCTTGGCGCCCAGCTCTTGCACCTGAAGGAGGAGAAATAGGCTAATACCTGTTGCCTCAGTCAGGGAGTGAATGGGATATAGGGCTGTCACTCAGCCCTGGAAATAAATGGGTTTGTTCTCGGTCTTAGGGAGAAATGAATGGGTTGATGGGGTTCTGGGAGGCCTGATGGTTAAGTGGGGGTAAGGATTAAAAAAATACAATATGCGTAGTGATTTGGCTGGCATAATAATATAGTTAAAGAACAACCACCTTGTCAACACCTGTAAAACAAAATGCATGCTTGGTGACACTCGTAAGTGGTTAAACAAGACTCCAGGTAAATGCCATAGCCCCTACAGTGATGGTGTCACCATGAAAGGTTCATACAGCAGATTGTATCAGCCTGAAGCTAATAATATCATTCTGTCTGTACACAACCAGGATAACCAAATACCTCACCATAAGTCTTCATGTTCTTGTGCCCCAAAGCCTGAACTTCATTCAACAAATGGCTCCTTCTTGCTCATACTGAATATTGACACCTTTTGTTTGCATTTGCCTTCTCATCAGTTTACTTCAACAGTTGATTAAATGCACATGTCAGGATGGTCTGCATATTTATGATGCTGGCAATTAACACTGCTAACTTTGCAAAAGGCAAACTATTTTTCCTGTCATTGGGCTGACTTGTTAGTCTGCAAACTACCATACTAACTCCAGCACAATGTTTATTGTTCTACACTGGCAAGTAAAACTGCTACTAAAAATAAAGGAATTCCCTGTGATCATGTCAAATTAGTGCATTCAGCAAGGGCCAGACTTAAGAAATCCTGAAATAGAATGAACCTTGTCCTCTGTGACCAAATACCTGGTCAATTCTCTCCCCTGAGGTAAAACTAGCTAACAGTGTAAAACTTTTCAAGTCTAGTTTCCTATAGCACTTCAGACAAAGAACTGTTTACAGATGCATGCATCAACTCTTCTAAAAACTAGCAAGATGCTCATTAAAATTGGCAAGGCATGTTAATATTGCAGTGTTTTGTATGGAACAAAAACTATCATGCATTGCTGGAGTGAAGGTTATTAATAGTAATATATGCTGGTACTACTGTTTTAGACTAGTTCCCAGTACAGATTCATGCTGAATTGCTGAAGGTAGGTGAATGTAAAGCATTTGAAAAACTGCATCTGATATTGTTAATCCTCGTTCATTCCTTACGTATGGGTATCGGTTCCAACCTCGGAACCGAGCCGGCCATTTTCCAAGCTCGCATCAGCTACAAACTCTCGAGCTAAACTCTTACCCATAATTCCCCTCTCCCTGTTACCTCAGATTTCGTTTGCCGCATTGCCATTCGGTCGTGTCAAGCTGCATCTCTTGAGCTAAGTATAGATATTTGTTGTCAGACTAGTCTAATATATAACTTTTTCTGTCAGAAAAGTTTCTATTTTGTTGTCTCTTAACCTATTGCATTTAGCGACCATATTTTCTTGAGTTTCTTCTCTTTACTTTGCACTTTTTACCACGAGGTATTTCTCCCTTACCATTGTTGGTAATCTCTTCCTTTTCTTCATATCTTCGGGTATTCTTTTGTACCATTGCTGCTACCCCTTCTACTGTCCCCTTTTTTCTATCATGGCAAATAAGAAAGGTAGTCCAGGATTTAAAAGGTGTTCTGATTATGGACACAAATTACCTACATCAGATGCACACACTTTGTACGTTTATTGCTTGGGTGTGTCCCACTTATCTGTTGACCAGCCCTGTGGTATTTGTAAAAATGTGTCTAACAGAACCTTGTTGGAAAGGAAAAATAAGTTGTTGCTGAAGGGACTTCTCAAATCTCCCTTTTCAGAGGCTATTTCTGGGTTGGAGGCTTCAACCCCTCCTAGAGCCCATAAGAAAATTTTGGATGATCCTACCAAGGCCAAGTCTTTGCCTTCATCCCCGGCTGGGGACTCCCACCAACCAAGATCTAATAAGGCTAAAGTTTCTGCTTCGGAGCTCACTCAGTCAGCCCCAGTACTTTTGGTGCCTAGACCTTCAGCACCGAGGCCTTCGGCACCATCAGTGATCTCAGCTCCGTCTTCTCCTGTAGCCTTTACTATATCAGCACCGAGGGGCTACTCGGTTCGGACTATTACAACTACTACTTTGGCACCGACTGTTCAGTCGGCGCAGACCTTGACCACGTCGGCTCCGACATCTTACTCGGAACCGACATCTCAGCTCAAAATTTGTCGGTCTCAGCTTCGGTACCGGCAACCACTTTAGCACCGATCCTTGTGTCAGTGCAGACAGTGACCTCGGCACCAATGATTTCCTCGGTGCAGACACCCATAGTCCAGTCTCTGTCAGCACTGTTGTTCTCAGTGTGGACTGGTAAGGTAGGCACCGAGCTTGTCTCTTCTGTGGACAGACCTTTTTCTCCCTAAGTCTCCGTGAGGTCCACTAGAAGCCTTTCTGAACATGATGTGTTGTGTTTTGTGGATCAAATGCTTCTGGCCAGAGGTATCCCACCCCCCATCTCCAAAGACCCCCTTCTTATTCTCCTCCTTCATTGCCTTTGAAGTCCATTGATATAGCACAGTCTTCCCCCTCTGTGGTTCCCTTTATGGATCTCACTAACGAAACACAGTTGCCTTTGTGGCAGGAGAGTTTTGCTATGACCCAGGATGACAGTTGTGACATATGTAATTTGGTGTTCCACAGCCATCTGGTCACTCCGAGTCGGAAAGCTGAGCCACTTAGGGCAGGGGTGACCCCTGTCCTGGACACTCACCCCTCTTCAGGTGGACCAGCCTTTCAACTGATGGATAAGGCTCTGGCTTCTGCTGGCAATGCTGTGCTGTCTATCCCCCACCCTCCTCTGGTACACTGTTTTCACAAGTCGCACCTAGCGGACACTGGTGCAAGGGCCTCAGGACATATTTCCACAGGAAACCCCTTTTCCACTGTCTTCCCCAGCTTCTCCATCTGAGGAAGTCCACCGGAAAAGTTTGTGTAAGAGGAAGCACATGGACTTCACAGAGGAGTCCCTCACTGAAGACACAGACTTTGATGAGGGAGAAGGATTTCCTCGGTCACCCTCTGACGTATCCTTTGGTAAAATTCTCTAAATCCCGGCCCCCTACCTCCTGGGTTACTCCACCTGCTGATGAACTTGTCCGGCTCATCGTGCAGTGTGCTTGGAAGGCTCCTGACACCATCGAGGCTATTCCCCGGAGGCCAGATAAGATTTTGTCCCCTCCTGCTACAGATCCCCATTGGTCTAAAGGTCTTCTTGTGGATGCTCTGGTGGTGGCAGCCGCAACAAAAAACGATCTGGCGGAAGAAGAAGGCCAGACTGTCCATCCGCCTAACAAAGAGTCCGGGGCCCTGGACAGGATAGGGAAGTGCACCTTTGCATCAGCAACCTTTACTATCAGGTTCCTGAATTATATGGCACACTTTACAAGGCTTCAAAGGGATCAGATTTCCAAGCTCTCTGAAACCTTGGCTGGTGCCGTGTCTGATGAAGTCCGTGACAAAGTGGCCTCTCAGCTGGCCACCATTGAGTCAATATCTAACTCCTCTATGCGACTGATATCTCACACATCAGAAGGAGCAGCTAGAGTGGTGGATTCAGCTGTGGTCTGGAGATGACAAGCCTGGATGCGCTTGTGCAATTTCGCGGAACCCTTTAAGGCTTCCGTTCTTAATGCTCCCATTGAGACCTCTTTGTTGTTTGGACCCAAAGTTAAAAGCACACAGGCCAGATGTGAACAGTACGGTAAGACCCTTTCTGCCATAGGTGTCCATTATTCTTCCCCTCAATGTGCTTTCTCCTGAAACCAAAAGATTGGGAAGATATGGTTCAAGAAATCTCAGGGTCCTTTCCGTGACACACAGACCGAGTTCTCCCCTAGAGGCAGAGGGGGAAACTCACAGGGCAGATGCTCCTTTCCAGGCAGAGGGGGTCTGTGTAACCAGGGTTCCAGGGACTTGTTTCCTGGCCAATCCTACCAGCGCTCCAGAAGAGTGGCCCAACTCCTTTCCTCTAGAGGTGGTTGGGGGTCGTTTCTCCTTGTACCCTTCTGCCTGGCTAACCATCACCACTGATTCTTGGGTACAAAGGATTATTACCAGAGGTTATCATATTCCCTTCGATCTTTGTCCTGTCCCTTCAAAAATCTTTCCCGACATTCCACCCAGTCAAAGGGAAGAAGCAGCACTAGATATAGAAAAGCTGCTAAGCTGCTAAGAAAGAGAGTCATCCAGATAGTCCCTCCAGACCAGATAGGATCCGGATTCTACTACGACTATTTTTGGTGCCAAAGAAAACCGGGGACTGGAGACCAATTTTGGATCTCAGTGTATTGAACAAGTTTGTGAGAGTCACTATACAGTCTATCCTCCCGCTTTTGGAAAAATATGATTGGATGTGCTCGACAGATCTTCAAGATGCGTACTTCCATATAAAAGTGGACAGGCCATCAAGAAGATTTCTGCGCTTCCGTGCAGGAGCCAGTCACTACCAGTTCAGAGTACTGCCCTTCGGACTCTCTACAGCCCCCAGAGTGTTCACAAAGTGCATGGCAGTTGTCACAGCTCAATTGCAATTACAAGGATTCCAGGTGTTTCCATACCTAGATGACTGGTTCATTTCCACCCCCACCAGACATCTATTGGAAGAAGCCCTGGCATATACTCTTTCCTCGCTGCACAAAGGCTAGGCATAACCATAAACTGGCAAAAATCCAATCTCACCCCATCTCAGTCCACAGAATTCATAGGGGTTATCTTGGATACAAAGAATTGCAGAGCTGCCATTCCAGAGCACAGAATTCTAAGGATAAAGCAACAACTGATCCCAATCCTTTCAAGGGAGAAATACACATCTCACTCTGTCCTACAGCTGTTGGGTACCATGGCAGCCTCCATCACCATTGTCCCCCTGGCCAGATTTCATATGAGGCTTCTACAATGGCTACTGCTCACCCAATGGTATCCTTTTCAGCATCCTCTTTCAGACAAGATTCAAGAAACCCACATGTGCAAACAGGATTTAAATTGGTGGATGACACACAAACCGTCACTATGGTCTCGCCCCTTCTCCCCCCAGCAACCCAAGGCTACAGTGACCACAGACACCTCCCTGATGGGGTGGGGGTGGGGCTATGTCAGGGACAGACAGTCCAAGGCACTTGGTCCGAATTGGAGGCCCAACTGCATATAAATGTTCTAGAGCTGGGGGCGGTGCTTCTGGTGTTGCAAGCATTCCATCCCCTGCTGCCATCTGGGATGATTGCGATTCAATCAGATAACATGGCGGTGGTCTGGTACATCAACAAACAAGGTGGAACCAAATTTTATCCCCTTTGTTGAGAGGCCATGAGGATATGGCAATGGGCATTGGCTACCAACTGTTTTCTTCTAGCAATGCACATTCCTGGGAGTTCCAGTGTGATAGCAGACAGACTCAGCAGGTGCATTCTACAACCTCATGAGTGGTCCCTGAATCCCTTGATAGTGGTGGAGATCTTCCACCACTGGGGCCATCCTTGCTGTGACCTCTTTGCATCCCCGACCAACTACAAATGCAGCAACTACTTCGCCCTGATCCCCCCCCCTGGGAAAGTCAACCAGGGATGCTCTAGTCCACGATTGGCCCTTCGGTCTTCTTTATGCATTCCCACCTTTTCCCCTCATTCCCCAGTTTCTGAAGAAAGCCTGTCAGTTGAAGAGCAAGGTGATCCTCATAGCACCATATTGGCCTCATCAGATTTGGTTCCCCTTCCTCTGGCCTAACCTACTAGATCGACCATGGATTCTCCATCCAACCCCGGAGTTGATCTCACATCCGCAGAACCTGATTCATCCCAGCTTGGACAGCCTGAAGCTCACAGCTTGGCTACTCCAATTCCCTTGATTGCCAGGAAGAATGATCTCTCTTTACCAGTACAGGACATTCTCATTGCATGTCATAAGTCTTCCACTAGAATTACTTATCTAAGCAAGTAGAAAAGATTTACCTGTTGGCTGAAAGAAAAACAAGTAGATCTCTTCTCAGCACCAGTGTTGATAATACTAGAGTATCTGGTTGACCTTTTTCAATCGGGTCTGTCCCATTAGAGTTCAGTTGGCTGCAATATCTAATTTCCATGAGGGTATCCAAGACTCCTCTCTTATGTCACACAAATTATGTAAGACCTTTATAAAAGGTGTGAATCATCTGAAGCCACCTTTTAGAGAACCTATTCAACCATGGGATCTGTCATTAGTTCTACAAGCTCTGAAAATGGCACCCTTTGAACCAGCTTCTTCTTGCGACCTCAAATATTTGTCATGGAAAACCTTGTTTTTGGTCACCATTACTTCTGCCAGACGTATCTCTGAGCTTCAGGCTTTATGCAGCAAGAGTCCATACTTGATTTTTCATAGAGATAGAGTGTCTTTGAGAACTAATCCTTCATTTCTGCCAAAAGTGATCTCTGAAATGTCCATTAATCAAACTGTTGAAGTGCTAGTTTTCTTTCCCAATCATTAAAACAGAGGAGAGTATCGCCTACATACCCTAGATATTCACAGGCAAATCCATTTTTGCTTAAACAGGACTAGGTCCTCTCATAAATCTGTCCAATTATTTTTGGCCTATTCTGGACCTAGATTAGGATGTGCTGTTGCTAAGGTCACATTAGCTAGATGGTTGAAAGACTGTGTGACCTTCATTTATACACAACGTAATATTCCATTGCCTACTTCCATGAAGGCTCATTTGACAAGGTCGGTGGCAACTTCTGCTGCCTTCCATGCCAGAGCTTCTTTACATGACATCTGTGCAGCTGCAACTTGGGCTATACCTCATACCTTTATCAATCATTACAAATTGGATTTGGCCTCCATGGGGAGAGCATCTTTTGGTTCTATGGTGCTCAGGAATGTCCATCCATGATAGCCTCCCAGGAACAGAGGTAGCTGGGAACTCTGTCCCATACATAAGGAATGAACGAGGATTAACAATATCAGATAAAAAAGTTATGTCTTACCATAACGTTCCATCTGTATTGTTGATCCTCGTTCAGTCATTACAACCCTCCCTCCTTCCCCCTCCTGTGGCTTCTAGTGGATCTCACCATACAGTTCTCTTAGGTCATTTGACCAGAGGTAGCATCTACCTTCTTTTGACTTGCAAACTCAATCTGAGGTAACAGGGAGAGGAAAATTATGGGTAAGAGTTTAGCTCAAGAGTTTGTAGCTGACACAAGCTTGGAAAATGTCCGGTACTTTTCCGAGGTCGGAACCAATACCCACACATAATGACTGAACGAGGATCAACAATACAGATGGAACGTTATGGTAAGACATAACTTTTTTTTATTCACATCCACTGCCCTGGTAGCTACATGTTTGGTAACATATTTTTCCTACTGCGACTGGACAATGCTGACTACTAGCCACTGTTTGATGCTGGGTTGTACATCATTGTGTTTTATGGTTATCTCACATGTGAGGTACATACAGTCAGTAAAGTATTTGCAGTTGGTAGGCAGAGTTATGTGTATGTGGGTGACTTATAATGGGCTGCACTATATACATCTGACAGCAGTGAGTCAAAATATATCACTTTGCCTATTATTTATTTGCTTATTCATTCATTTGATCACAGTCATATATCTGATGTATACTTAGTCAATAAATGTCAGTAATTGGGTATACTGTATGTGTGTTTGCACGCTTGTGTGTGAAGGAAGGTGTAATGGGTTGCACTATATGCAACATAGGTTCATAACTTCATAGGTGTGTACTAGGCTAATGGCCCTGAAGCCTTTACAAGCCTAGCCCATAGGATTACCCTGGCATCGTGCCACCCAACCTTAGTTCCCAGTGCCTCTGTCGAGTAGAGCCACTAGAGTGATCCCCGAAGTGAATTTTGTATTTCCCATCCACTCAACAACATTTCTCTTGAAGAGGGCCAGTGAGGTGCTCTGTTTGACATGTATGGGAAGTCTGTTCCATAGCATGGGCAGTCTCTGGGTTATGAACCTGTCCCTCCAGCTTGTTCTGTTGATTGTGGTAATGAGGTTGAGGTCTCTGGAGTGTGTGGTGTGGAAGGATTGGGATTTATTTAGATGTAGCATTTCTAACAGAGCTGGGTCAGACATGGCTTTGTAAGTAAAGCAGAGATTGCCTCTAAGTAGGAGATGAGACAGAGAATAGTTGGAGGTTTTTGAGTCTGTCCATATAGGACACGTATTTAAGGCCTAGGAGCCTCTTTGTGAGCTACTTTTGCAGCCTCTTCAGTTGTTGCAGGTGTCTAATGAGGTACATGCCAAATGGGGCATTGTACTTGATGATTGGCCTAATGAGGGAAGAGTAGAGGGAGACAATGACCTCTCTCTTCCTGGATGCAAAACCCTTAGTAATGAGATGTGCCACATAGAAGGACATTCTGACCACAGTGGCAATGTGGTGGTCAAAAGAGAGGTTGCTGCCAACCTGTGTTCCCAGATCTCTTAGGTTCATAGGTAGGTACTAGGCTATCTGCCCGAGAGCATTTATAAGCCTAGCCAGAGTGTGTCGGCTTTCACCACCCCATTGATTAATTAACTGATCCTCTGTCAAGTGGAGCAAATGAAGTGATCCCAGGGGTGTATTTTCTGTTACCCATCCACTCGTCAAGGTTTCTCTTGAAGAGTGTTAGTGAGGGGCTCTGCCTAATGTAGTTTGGAATTTTGTTCCAAAGCATGGGGAGTCTCTGTGACAGGAATCTATCCCTCCAGCATGTTCTATTTATTGTTGTGGTGAAGTTTAGCTCACTAGAGCGCATGGCTCGCAGTGACTTGGATTTTTTTAGGTGGAGCATGTCCATCAATTCTGAGTTGGACATGGCTTTGTAAGTCAGGCAGAGATCACCTCTGAGTAAGCGATATGCCACTGAGTACAGCCGGAGTTTTTTCAGTCAGGCTGCATAGGATATATGTTTGAGGCCAGTAATCCTTTTGGTGAGGTACTTTTGTGGTCTTTCCAGCTGTTGGATGTGTCTTGTGAGGTACATCCCAAATGGGGTATTGTACTCCATGATGGGTCTGATGAGTGACGAGTAGAGGGGCACTATAACCTCTTTATTTCTAGATGTGAACCCTTTAGTAATTAGATAGGCCACATAGAAGGATTTCCTAACTACTTTGGCAATATGATTGTCAAAGGAGAGATTACTATCTACCTGGGTCCCCAGATCTCTTATTACCTCTTCTGTATTAAGGGGGCTGCCACCTATGTGGTAATTCGTGGGTGTTTTGTTTTTCCCAAATGGGATGACTATGCATTTTTTGGCATTTAGCTTGAGGCCATGACTTTGACACCAGATGTCCATCTCAGTAAGGCCCTTTTGGAGGATGCCTGTGTCAGCCGGAGAGTCAATTATGACACCCAGTTTGCAGTCATCGGCGAACTTGGTTAGCCATAGTCCTCCTGTGTTTGCCTGTACTTCTGAGAAGTATATGCCGAACAGTAGGGGTCCCAGGACCGAGCCTTGGCAGACACCACATGTGACTGGTTTAGATTCGGACCTGGAGCCTGCTATTCTTACCGTGTGAGTTTTGTCTGTAAGCCAGTTGGCAACCCATCTTGTGACATAGGGGTTTATGTTCAGGCTGGTGAGTTTTTCTGTAATACCTGAGTAGGGAATGGTGTTGAAAGCCTTGGCGAGGTCAAGGTAGGCTGTGTGAACCACCTTTCCCTCGTCTATGGCCTTAGTGACTGTCTCAAAGATGTCAACCAGGTTTAATTGGCATGATCTGCCCTTAACAAAACCGAACTGGGTCGGGTCAAGTGTTTGGAGGTTCCCAATGTCTTTGTTAATGAGTTCCATGATGATGCGCTCCATAGCCTTGCAGACCAGGCTAGTCAGGCTTATGGAGTGATAGTACCAGGGTCAGTTGTGGCCCCTCCTTTGTGGAGAGGAATAACCATTGCTGTGCGCAATTCCATGGGAACGTAGCCTGTGGAGAGGCTGAGGTTGAAAAGTGTGTTTAGGTGGGGGGTTAGTTTGTTCTGTAGTTCATGCAAGACGCAGCCTGGGATACCATCTGGCCCCACTGACGCTGTGTTTTTGGCTTTTGAAAGGGCTGTTTTCACCTGTGCGTCTGTGATTTCCGGGATACTACACTTTTCCGGTATTGTTGTGGGCCCTTTTGAGGGTGAGAGGGGGGTGAAGTTTGCACTGAATCTATCTTCCAGGATGTTGGCAATATCAGTAGGTTCAGTATATTTTGTGCTATTTGCATTAGTTCAGTGCATATCTGCGAATTGCCACTTAGATTCTTAACATAGCTAAAGAAGGCTTTGTGGTTATCTTTTGAATCCTTTGCTATTTTTCTTTCAAAGTTAGCCTTGGATGATTTTATGAGGGACCTTAGTTTCGTACTGATACTGATCAGGGATGTCTTTCCTTCTTGGAATTTGCTTTTTTTCTGAACTAGTTTCCTCCTTCTGTTGTATAGCCTGTTTATGGCAGGGGTACACCAAACTGGTTTCCTTCTCTTAGAGGAGTGAGTCTTGGTTTTGCTAGGGATGGCACAATCCATGCATCCTTGTAGGTTCTCATAGAGTGCATTTGTAAAGGTTTCTGCATCTTGGGCAGCATTATCCTTTAGCGTGGGGGCTGTGAAACTTACCACCTCTGTCTTAAGTAAGGTGTAGTTTGCTTTAGAAAAGTTTTTTTACTGTGGTTTTCTTAGTTGGGGGTGGTGGTGGAGTGTGGACATCCAGAGTGATCTAACCAGTGATGGGTTGACCTAAAGTGTGGAACACCTGTCACCCATGTTGGTGATGACAAGGTCCAATATGTTTTCACCTCTGGTAGGAGAGTTTACCAGCTGATCCAGGGCATTTGAGTTGATGAATTCCAGGAAGCGCTGGGCCTGGGAGTTTGTACTCGAGTAGTTTTCCCAGTTAATGGTAGGGTAATTGAAATCGCCCAGTATCAGGGTGTTCGGTAGGACCTTAATGTTTTCAAGTTTTTCCAGAAAGGTGGAGTGGTGGTCCTAGGTCATGGAGGGTGATCTGTATCAGGCCACAATTTGCACTGCAGATTTGCCCGATGTTAGTTGCACATGGATGATCTCAGAGGTGTCATGCTACGTCACTAACCTGGAGGTGTAGGTATCCTTGATGAATATGGATACACCCCTTCATTTTGTGTTTCAGTCCGTGTTCTGTGGCCAAAATGTGTGGTGTGAGTTGTAGCCCGGTAGTGCTGGGGTGCTGTCTGGAGCCTTGAACCAGGTTTCAGTTACTGCACAGATGTCGACGTTCTCCATACTGAGGAGTGCTTTGATCACGTGCATTTTGAGATTTAAATGCCTGGCGTTGAGTAGCATAACCCTCAGTTTTTTTGTTAATTGTGCTGTTTACGGAGGTGGGTTTGACTTTTGAGCCTTGCCTAAAAAAGGCACCATGGGGAAGCAAGAGCCTTGGCCAGTATTCAAAAGCCTAGAGGTGATCTTTTAACACCTTCTGTGTTTAGTGGACTACCATCGATGTGGTAATTCATGGGAACTGGGTTTTTCCAAAGAGGGATGATGACACATTTTTTGGCATTGCGCTTAAGGTCATGGTTCTGACACCAGTTGTTGGTCACAGTGAGGCCTTTCTGTAGGATGTCAACATCACTTGGGGAGTTAATAATGGTTCCCAACTTCCAATTGTCTGTGAACTTTATCAGCCAGAGTTCCTTCATATTGGCCTGAACTTCTGAGAAGTAGATACCAAACAGGAGAGGACCCAGGCCTTATCCCTGTGGGACTCCACTCTTATCTGATTGGCAGTCTGACTTGGAGTCAGCTACTTTCACACTGTGGGTTCTATCTGTGAGCCCGTTTGCAACCCACCTAATGATATAGGGGTTGATGCCTAGCTTAGTGAGTTTTTCTCTGATTCCTGAATGGGGAATGGTATCAAAGGCCTTGGCCAGATCATGGTAGGTTGTATGAACCACCTTGCCTTCATCCACAGCTCTAGTGACTGACTCAAAGAAGTCAGCCAATTTGAGCAGGTATGATCTACCCTTCACAAAACCAAACTGTGTGGGATCCAGAGTTTGGAGATTCCCTATATCTTTGTTTATTAGTTCCATGATGATGCGTTCCATAGCTTTGCATATCAGACTTGTCAGGCTAATGGGGAGATAGTTCCCAGGGTCTGTAGTTGCTCCTCCTTTGTGGAGAGGGATGACTGTAGCAGTGTGCCATTCAGTAAGGACAAAGCCTGAGGAGAGTCTGTGATTGAACAGGTGAGATGCCAGTTCACTCTGTAGTTCATATAGAACACAGCCAGGGATATTTTCAGGTCCCATAGAAGCTGTATTCTTGGCCTTGGACAGTGCTGTTTTAACCTGTGCAGCAGTAATACTGGGTTCCTGGCAATCTACTGGTATTATGATTGGTCCTTTGGGGGGTAAAGTTGGCACTGAATCTGTCGGCCAGTATATTGGCAATATCTGTTGGCTTGGTATAGGAGGTACCATTGTGAAGTAGCTCAGAGCAAATCTGGGTATTGCCATGGAGATTCTTTACATAACCATAGAAAGCATTGTGGTTGTCATTACTATCTGCTGCAATTCTGTTTTCATAGCAAGCTTTAGAGGATTTGACGAGAGATCTCAACTTTTTGTTGAGGCTGATAAGGGAGTTTTTCCAGTCTTGGAGCGTCACCTTATTCTGCATCAGTTTCTTCCTTCTGTTGTAGAGTTTTTTTTGGCAGGAGACCATCTTGGTTCTATTGGGTATGGTGAGATCCATGCATTTGTGTATGTGTTTGTACAGTGCATTGGTATATGATTTGGCGGTCATGCAACTATTCTCCATTTGCATGGGTGCCGTGAAGTTAGCCACCTCTGTTTTTAGGAGCCCAAAGTTAGCTTTGGAGAAGTTTTTCATGGTGGTTACCTTTGCGGGGGGATGTGGATTTCCAAGGTGATTAGTTTGTGGCCGGATCTAACCAGGGACATGTAAAGCCACAGCTCTAACCACTACACTACATCAAAGAGATGCAATATATTTCTGTGGGTATTTATGCATTTATTAATTCATTTGATCACAATCACACTGTTGACGTGTATACAGTCAATAAATTAGCTGTGATTCTGGCACATTTGAGTGTGTGTGCACATGCATGCACAGAGAGGGGTTGCATTGGGCTGCATTGCATACTTCTAACAGCAAAAAAGGTGAAATATATTACTGTAGCTATTATCAATGTATTTATTCACTCATTTGAACAGAAGCAGACATCTAGGGTGTATACAGTCAATAAAACACCTACAATTAAAGGTCAAGGAGGCAGTCTGTGGATGAAACTGAATTACCCCTGCTGTCATTTGATCACAGTTAAACACTAATTAATCTGATTTGGCAGGTCTAATGTGTGTGTTTGTTTATTATCACTGCTACTTAATCACAATTGGAGTTCTGACATGTGTGCAGTCAATAAATTGGCTATACTGTGTAGGTACTGAGGCTGCCTATGAAAGAAAGAAAGTGACTGACATCAACTGTTGTTTGATCATAATTACATTGTCATTGACATGCCATAATATAGCCCCACCCAGTGTAGTTATTCCCAATTCCTGTAGTCTCTCTTGCTTTGAAGTCACCCACTCCTACTAGTTACCAGTAATGTCAAATCTCTGTCATAAAATCACTGTTGCAATATTCATTATCAATGGGACTTATTCATCAGGATAACTGTATATCTGGCCAGGCTACAAATGTCAGGTTCCTTCCTTGTGCTGTATATCCATCCTTAGTATGAGCTGATATGCTGGTATAAGGAGGATGTACAATTACACCAAAAACTCAGAAATTTCTTGTTGCTACAACCTATACCATCCATGGTTTGCCAAGGTTTGGATGTGTGGTGGATATTCACTGACCTGAATTATTCAGATGACTCATACTGTTCTGGAGACTGCATCACTGTCACCCCTTGTCACAGCTCCAAAATAGCTGGACAATTTCATGTCCATTTCAGATGACTGGCTCCCACAGTTCCATGCCAGTCTTGTATACAGTGCTTCTTTACATTTGCCCCATTGCACTGTATGAAAATATTAACATTTGGGGTTGCTTGATAAGCTAAGATTTCACCCAGAGTTTTGAATAATAATGTAATAGCTTATTGTAAAATGAGTCTGTTGGTAACTTGTTGTTTATTATTCAATGTGGTCCTAGGGAACATTTTTTGAGACTTTAATATGACTATGCTTGAAATGCGCATTTTGCTTCTAAAATCTGTGTTCCATCCTTGATGTAACTTTAGTCAAGTGAGTAGTATGAGTCCAAAAACTAGTAAAATCTAAGTATGATTAAGACAAATAGCAATGAACTGAGAAATTAGTTATTACACACTTATTTTATTTTTATTTGTGCTTTGTTGACTATGCTACTTCCATTAGAACCAGGAAAACAATAATGCTAAGACCCAGGGTCCATCCCAGGAGTTTCTTTGGACCCTAGCACTTTAGCATTACTGTTTTACTGGTTTTAGTTGATGTTGCAACACTACACTTTTTATTTGTTTATTTAGTTCCATAAGACCTATGACTTCATTTCAGAGAAGAACCTGGATAGCATTCTTACAATTATATCTGTTATTCAATTGGCTGTACAAACATGGGGATATTCCTCAAAACTGAAGACATGCAGGACTTCCAAGATAGCTACACACTGATCAACAGCTTAACAACAACTTTCCCAGTGTGAAAACAGAACTGAGAAACTGCAGCCAGAGATATTGCTACCTTGAGTAAAATTCTGTTATTGTCCAGTAAGTACACTGCCTGGATGCCTGCAAAGAAGAAGAAACTAAGAGACCTTGAAAGAAAATCAACTGAAAAATGTAAAACATCACTGACTGGGAAGAATCCCACAGCTATTCAGCAAAAAGCAGTTCAAGCTCCAGCTTTGGTGCAAGACATAGCTTCCAGTAATCTACATGAAATAAGTCATCAAATGTGCCCACAGCAGATTACAATAAATTAAATGCTGAAGAAGTATATCACTTCAGATAGCAAAAGACTGGAACAAATGGAAGGACTTTTAAATAGATACTCAGATGAGCTGATAAAACTGCAAAAATTAGATATCAAAATGAAGAAAAGGCTGGCTGAGTATGCAACTGCTCAAGAAGAGCTGTTTCAAAAACATGGCAGAATTAGAGGACAAAGAACATAGGGAAAATCAGATATTTTCTGCTATACCAGACATATTAGAAGAAACAGACTGTGTTAATTTCATGAAAGCACAAATCAGCAACTGGACTGATATTTCATATCAGAAACTCTTAATTGAAAGGGCACACCATGTGTATGCTCCAAATATGGCAGTGAGAAAGCAGCCAAGACCTTTATTAGTAAAGATGCAAAACTACCAGAAAAAAAAAGTTGATCCTGACAAAACTCTGGCAAAAGGGCAAAGTATTAAAAGTTGGAGAGTGTTTGTGGGAAATCATTATTTGCTGTACACCAGGTAAAAGAGAAACTTATTTATGTCAGTAATAAGGGAATGCCAAGAAGCAGGTGTGAGATTCAAGCTTCTGTATCCAGCCATCTTCAGACTATTTTCCCAGAGGATCAAAGTCATTTCTTGATGCAGAACAGGTTAAGGGTAAACGTAAAACTCTGTTAAAAATGAGCCATTAAGCTGACCGGAACTCTGCTTCTCATTGTTCTGATAATAAAGCACATGGAGAGACTTTGCCAGTGAAACTCTTTCCATTGTTCCAAAGGAAAATGCTTGAGAGAAGAAAAAAGCACAGGGGTTGACCAGAAGTACCAGGAGCACTGTGGAATTGAACCAGATTCTGGAGTTGGAAAAATGCGCTCAACAAGAAGACCAGCAACATGGAAATTTGTGACAAAATGTGAGACTGAAAAGCATCAGTCATATTTGTGAAATACAGCTGTATAAGTGTAAAGAGTGGTCTTTTGTAGAAATTGTTAAACTTGTGAGGAACTGAAAGGCATTTGCCTCACTTTATGTTATTAATATCTGGAAGGATTCTTAGGAGTGGGGAGAGAAAGGAAAAAAATAACTAAGTAAAAAATAATCTCCCTTTTTAACAGTATTTCTATGAAACATTTCACAATATAAATTTCATATTTTACAGTAAAGTATCTTTAGTTGTTCTTATAGGTGATAAAGTTTTTTAAGTAAACAGAGATCTCTTTTCTTCCTCTTCTCTTTTTCTTTGTTTTAGTATTAAGAAATATAGACATTACAGTGCAAAAAGAGAAGGAAAGCTAGACAAAACATGTTTAAGTTAATAGGTTGTAGTCTTGGGTTGATGAGGTAGGAAAATGAGTTTAAAAGTACACAGATTATAATATATGCTGACATGTTTTCTCTTACATTTACATAGGTGGATGTCTGGATTAAGACACTTGGCTTAATCTAATAACAAATTTTAAGTGGAAACAAGTAAATATGCGAACACTGACTATAATGAAAAGTTTTCCATTAACAAATGTTTCAGCTTGTCTTTCAGGCTGCAAAAGAGCAACATATGTTTTCTTTTTCTATTACTTTTCCATGGAGGCAAGCTGATAATAGGACAATAAAAGACAGAACACTGGTTTCTTTAAGGTTAAAAGTTAATGATTACTGAAAGTATGCAAGTAGTTTTCACATGTCAGGGATGGGGAATAAAGGTAAACAAAAGAATAGATACCAATTAATGTAAGTAGAAGCACAGGCAAGAACATATATCTTATCATGGATAACCTCGATTTTAGTTTAACTAGGGACTGTGTTAGCAGCTGTCTGTTTGGGTCAAATGTTCCTATTAGGAGGTTTAAACTTTATTATTTGAAGATGGACATAGGTATGTGTGTGTTTGTATTAAGATAGTCGGTTATGAGGGTGTTCTGGAGGTGCATTTGTTTTTTGTTTGAGGAATTTTATTAAATCAAAAAGTATTGTAAATTCTGGTATAGGTACTGATTACATGTGTTATAGATAGGGTATGTCTGAAAAAATAACTTTAATAAAGTGACCATTTGGGCAAAGGAGAATAATATGCTAATAAATATATCAAAAACTAAGAATATGAGATCAGGAAACTTAAATTGAATGGTGAGTATTTAATACAGCATACAGTGATTGAAAGTGTAGAGTCATTTAAGGACCAGGGTATATGGCTAGAACCAGCTTTGAGTTTTTGTAATGCTATCAACCAATTTATCTGCTGTTGTCAATTTTCATTCATTCCTCAACAGCTGGGTTTGGATCCGACTCTCGGATCTGACTCAGTCATTATTTATCTCTTGGCTACTAGCAAACTGTCAAGCTCCTCCCTTACCTGTAATGCCCTATTCCCTAACATACCTCAGATCATATTTGCCACTTTTGCATTTGTACGTGGTCGGTGTGAGCTCTGGAGCTTGTTAGTTTTTTTTTTTTTGGAGAGATAAGTAAAAGATTTTCCTGTTACTTGTTATTCTACTGCTAATAACCTTAATGTTTTACATTTTATTCTATTTATACCTCCCTTTCCTACACTTTTCCTGTATTTCTCCTTACCATAGTTGGTAAGTTTCTTACTTACACTTTATGTGTACTCTTAAATACAATTGTTGTTATTTTTCTGTCTTAGCATATAAAAAAAAAGTTTTTCTCATTGCTTATCATTTCACTTTATGTTATAGGATATGTCTGAAAAGGGACCATCTGGATTCAAAAAGTGTCAGGAATGCAGACACAAATCGACACTTTCTGACTTGCACACCTTATGTGTGTACTGCGTAGGCCCACAACACCTGAAAATCAATTGTAAAATCTGTAAAGATTTCAATCTGTGTGCTATTGTGGATAGAAAGAACAAACTTATTTTGAAAGGGCTATTACCTTCTTCTTTTTCAGAAGCTCTATCTGAGGCTCAACCCCCCCCCCCCAAACTAAAACTCAAGGAGCCATCTACTAAGCCTTCTGGTCCTTCCAGATCCTCAACTCCCTTGTTGGATCCAACCATGGAACCCCCGAGGAAAAAACACAAAAAGACAGATTTGAAGACAGCTCCTACCCTGCCAATGTTGGATAGCAAAAAGGCTTCCTCAGATCCTAGTCTCTCAGTTCTGAAGCCATTACCAAGAACATCCTAGTCTCCCCTCTATAGATCCGATACCATCTCAAGTATCTTCCCCTTTCCTGCAGGCCTGCCAGCACTCTAAGATCACCATCAATGGCATCATCTCATTCTTCCAGAAGTCTGATTGAGGCTGATGTGGACAGAATGATGAGAAAGTTTCTCTTGGTGCAGATACAGATGGGAGTTCTTCTGGCTCCTACCCCTTTGAATCAGGAAGCCTTTCTTGGCATTACACCACAAATCATAGTTCCTTCTCTGATCCGACCTATCATGGTGGAGCCCTTGGATCCAAGTCTTCCAAGACTGCCTAGATTGGATCTGAAGATCATAGTATATTCGGTTCTGAAGATTTCTCTGAGTGCACCTGCTCTGACAGTTACGGATCCGGCAACTCTCAGAGCTGAAGCATCTGTGTCAGGGTCCAAGGCATGAGAGTCAACTACAGAGTTGTCAGAGCCATCTCTAACCCTTAGAGCGTCAGCATTGGATAGCTCAGATCCAACCTCTGCCTCCAGGAGATTGCCTTTGGGGCAGGGGAAGCTGATGGGTTGGAAACTTGGCTTCTTGTTTCCATTGACTTTCTTCTCCTGGAGCATTCTGCCTTTGAGATGGTGGAGAGAGTGTTCTCTGCTTCTGCAAGATGGATGGTTCCTTCCCCCTCTGATCTCCCCTCTGACTCCTGTATGTCTCTGCATTTTGATCCCCACTCCACAGGGACAGCCAGCCCAAAGTCTCCAGGCTACCCATCAAGGTATGACTATTTCTTCCGATACTTCTTGAAACACCCCACCAAAGAAATCTGTAGGAAGAAGAAGTGCAAGACGAGGCACTTGGACTCCCCTCAGGAGTCCATCATGGAAGATACAAATTTCAATGATGGGGAAGGATCCCCAAAACATCCACCCAATGATGTTTCATTTGGAGACATCCTAGAGTTCCTGAAGCAGAGGCATGACTGGTCCACTGATAACCCTTCCAAAGAGGAATCTATATTCATTGAGGCCTTTGGCTCTGGCCTATCTACCTCCCTGGGTGACTCCTTCTGCAGATGAGCTCATTGACTTGATCTCTAGGCAGAAGTGGAAGGAACCAGACACTGTTGAGCCATTCTCCAAGAGACCAGACCAGATTTTGGCACCATCAGCAGGAAAGGAATTTTGGAGCAAGGAAGCTGCCATAGATGCTATGGTTATAGCACTGGCCACCAAGAAAGAACTTGCGGACCAGACTTCTTCTGTCCATCCCCCTAACAGGGAGTCTAGAACATTGGACAGATATGGAAAGTGTGTGCATGCTTCAGCAAAATTTGCACTCAGGTCACTGAATTATTTGGCACACTTCATGAGATTACAGAGGGATCTGATAAAAGAATTTTAAACTCCCACTCAGGGACCAGTACTCCTGAGACAGTCTTCTGTGGCCTCACAGTTGGCTAGCCTTCAGTCTATTATTAACTCATCCATGAGACTTATCTCCCATGAAGGTACCTCAAGGTTGGCAGGTTCACGCATCTCTATTAGGAGGCATGCCTGAGTGCACTTATGTGACTTTGCAGAGACCTTCAAGTCTTCTTTCATCGTGACAGAAGCTCTTTCTTTGGTCCTAAAGTTAAGAACACACTGTCCAGGTGTGAGCAAGATGGAAAGACCCTGTCTGTAGTGGGTATACATTTTTCAACTCCTCAAGGGAGGTTGGAAAATGTGGTTCAGGAAGTCCCAGGGTCCTTTCCAAGATCCACATGGAGATAGTTCCCCCAGGGGCACAGGGGGGTACTCAAATGGAAGACACTACCCATGTAGCAGAGGAGGCTCGTAGAATCAGGGGTCCAGAGATTCCTTTTCTGACAGACCCTACCAACACTCCTGAAAGGAGGCCCAATTGTCCACCTATGGAGGCAATTGGAGGTCATTTATTCCTACACCAGAGAGCCTGGCTAGACATTACAAAAGGTATTTGGGTGCAGAGGATTATTTCCAGAGGTTATATAATTCCCTTTTTCCTACCATCCCCGCCTGTATGGAAAATTCCCAATGTTCCACCCAGTCAGAGAGGAAAGCAGCAACACTAGAAATACAAAAGCTGCTTGAAAAAAAAAGTCATCCAAGAGGACCCACTAGACTAGACAGAATGTGGAACTTACTCAAGATTCTTTTTAATGCCAAAGAAAACAGGACTGCAGAGCAAATTTGGATCTCTGCATTCTAAACAAATCAGTTCAGCACACCAAGTTATGGATGGTCATGTTCAGCAGACCTCCCAACCATACCGAATTACTCGGTATTTACCGAGTTTTGGGGTCCAAATGAAGGGGTGCCACGATTCCCGATTGGCACCCCTTCATTTCTGATTTTTTTGCTTTTTTTTTTTTTTTTTTAAATCGCGCTGTCGGGGCTGACATCATCACGTGCACGATGACGTCAGTGCCATCAGGGCTACCAGCCAGTCGGAATTGAGCTCAAGAGCTCACGTCATTATTTCCGACTGTCTGCAAGCGTGAATACAGCAGCAAGCAACCGGGCAACCCCTAATGGATTAAATTTTATGGCGGTAATGTTTGTTTTATTTTTTTACGAGCTGGCTGCAAGCAGGAACCAGGAATACAGGCAGCAAGCAACAACGAGAATTATGAGGGACTCGAGGAGTCGCAGCAGTACTATCGCTCGATTCGGTTACTTTGGTTTTATATTTCCAAGTTCTATTCAGAAAGCTAAGCAGTGCCGGATAAATTATTCATTTATTATTTAGTTCATTAGTTAATTAATTAGCAAGCCAGTTTGTTGATAATGTATGTGCAAATGTCATCACCTTTGATGCTTTTTTTGACCAGCAGCAGTTCTACTAATATGTTTCTTTGATTTCTCTCATGCTGTCTCTCTGTCTCTTGTCTTTGTCTCTCAACTAGGCATGAGACAGATTGATGAAGACAGAATGTGTTATATCTAAGTTTTATTTAAATTTTTGTAGGATTTTCTGTAGACAGGCGGACAGTATGCTGTGACGTAAATGTCTTAATATAACCTTGTTTAAAGTTTTATTGGCAGATGCCATTGGCTGTCCTCTCAGTTTAACAGCTTAGTTTCTGCATAACTTATGTGAATTATCTGCTCTGAGTGTATGGCAGACAGTGTTACATGCAATGCAAGGTGATTGATGATGCTTTAATTTGAGGATATGCCAGACAAATAATAGCACCCATTAGCATAATGTGCATGAAGTTATGTTTTATTTTAGGACTACTATTGATATATTATTTACATTCAAGACTGTAATGATTTAATAAATATTGATGAGAAATGAATCAGCATAATTCAGGCATCTAGCTTTCTGATGTTCAGTATATAATTTGCTAAACTATAAATTAAATTAGCTGGCATTCAATACTGTATGACAGTACATATGCCAGTGTGCTTGCTTTGGTAGTGGGAAATAAATATAACAGCTATATAAATTCATCTGTAATCAAGGCACGTTTCTGGATTACATTCAAAATTCTTCTCTTAACTGCTAAGAAGAACTCATATTTCTTCATAGGCATTAGAATGTCACTTTTGGAAATGTTCTTGAAAACATATCAACCCGAAATATGGCAAACATGTATAACAGAAACTTAATTTCCTAATAATTTACCTCCGAGTTCTGCATCAGAAAAAACTTTTACTATTGTTGATTACCTTCACATCCCAATATTAAATAATTTATTAGTGCATGCTCTAGAAGAGCATCCATACAGCCACATCTAGCTTATCTATCAACCTATCTATCTATATCTATCTATCAATCTGTCTATCTATCTATCTATCTATCGATCTGTCTGTCTATCTATCTATCGATCTGTCTATCTGTCTATCTATCTATCTATCTATCTATCTATCTATCTATCTATCTATCTATCTATCTATCTATCTAATCAATCTGTCTATCTATCTGTCTATCTATCTATCTGTCTATCTATCTATCTATCGATCTGTCTGTCTATCTATCTATCTATCGATCTGTCTGTCTATCTATCTATCTATCTATCTATCTATCTATCTATCTATCTATCTATCTATCTATCTAAGGAGAACACTGAAGAAAAAAATGTACCCCCCCCCAAAAAAAAAAAATCTTTAAGAGGAGAACTAACACAGTCAGCAGCTCAACATCTATTGGTAAATATATTTTAGCCATTTGGAAATTGAAGTTGAAATCATTGTACCTGCTCGTAGTCAACATGTAGAACAATTTGACAGTGAATACTTTTTTGTCTGGTATAATTGTTAGTATTGTTTAACAAGTGTGTTGTAGTGTAAAAGGAATATAATCTGAATAAAGTCAGGAAGGTGTATCAAAGAAAAGAACACAAGTATGTTTCTTGTTTTGTGTGGAAGGGGGCAATGGTTTGAAAACAGCCCAAATGTAATCTTTATCCACTACTCAACCAGATGCATTTTCTTTTGACGTGGTTTGGGTTTCAATGCTGTTTCAGGGAATGTGTGTTTCAAGGGCAGAGAAGTTTTAATGCCAAGCCTATTTTCATTGTGAGACAGTATATCTTTGTTTACCAGATGTCTATTAGTATCTCTGCATTGTTGTGCTGTAAAATTTAAAAATAAAATCCAAATCATTGTAGAAGTAAAGCAGAATGCATACATTAGTGTTTATGGTAAATGGGGCGGAATAGCCAGGTAATGGGATATTGGAATGGCTGCAGGAGGACTCTGGTGCTATATTTTGGTTGTTTGTTCTTCAGTTTGTGTTTGAAATTTGGTATCCCACAATTCCATCGGAGTGGGCGGGGTTACGTAATTATGTATGCAAATTAGATGTTAATCAGCGTACAGATTTGTACCTATTTTTCATGGGCCTTGTCCAGATTTTTGATGTTTCCAGGTTGAGAGGTATGATGTTCAGTCAATTCTGCCCTTTTTGTGCAAGGACAGCTGGATGTGCTTGATAGACCCTCAGGATGTGTACTATCATATAAAAATGAACAGACAATCCAGAAGACATTTACACTTCTGGCTGGGAGCCAGTCAATACCAGTTTAGAGCACTGCCCTGTGATCTCACCACAGCCCCCAGGGTGTTCACCAAGTGCATTTCAATAGTAGCAGCTCACTTGAGACTGCAGGGATTCCGAGTGGTTCTGTACTTGGATGACTGGCTCATTACCACCTCAACCAGGCATCTACTGACAAGAGCTCACGACCAGATACTCCAAACTTACTCCAATTTAGGGATCACCATAAATTATAACAAATCTTAGCTAGGACCGACTCAGACATTGGAGTTCATAGGACCGGTTTTCAACACAGTCCCAGTGACAGCTTCACTTCCTCTGTCAAGAGTACAGACTATCAGATTCCAGTTCAGAAAGATTATTCAAAATTCCACAATCTCAGCCCAATTGATCCTACAAGCCTTGGGATCAGTGTCTGCTGCTATAGTTCTAGTTCCCTTAGCAAGATTTCACATGAGAATTCTTCAACTGATGTTAGCGACACAATGGTCTATTCTTTATCAGCACATGTCCACCCAGATAATGATTACCCAGGCATGCAAAATATATATTTGGTAGTAGATTTGATCAGATCAGGTTCTGCAAGGCTGTCCCTTCATTCTCTCTCAGCCCAAGGCCATAGTGACCATGGACGTTTCTCAGATTGGGTGGGAAGCACTTCCTGGGGGAAAACAGTCCAAGGCACTTGGTCCCCTGAAGAGGCCAATATGCATATCAGTGTTCTGAAAATGAGAGTGGTGTTCTTAGCATTGCAGGCCTTCAAAGACTCTCTCCCTTTCAGAACAATTGCAATTCAGACTAACAATATGTCAGTGGTTTGGTACATCAACAAACAAGGAGGAACCAGGTCTTACCCCTTGTGTCAAGAAACTGTAAGAGTGTGGCAATGGGCAGTCTCATCCAACCAATTTCTGATAGCAATGCACATTCTAGGGAAGTCCAACATGATAGCAGACAAATTGAGTGGGTCCATTCTACCTCATGAGTGGCCTCTCAACACGAAGATGACAGAAATTATTTTTCACCAATGGGGCCAGCCTTGCTGTGACCTCTTTGCATCTCCCCTAAACAACATGTGCTGCAGCTTCTTTGCCCTAATTTTCCCACCAGGGGATTCACCAAAACATGCTTTAATACACAATTGCCCCCCTGGTCTCTTCTATGCATATCCCCCAACTTCCCAGATCCCCAAATTTCTGCAGAAAGCTTTCTGGCTAAAGAGCAAAGTCATCCTCATTGCACCTTACTGGCCTTGACAGATTTGGTTCTCCTTTCTTTGGCCTCATCTAGTCTACCAACCTTGGATTCTGGATCCGATTCCAAACCTTCTGTCTCACCTAATGGACATAATTAAACCCAGATATCTCAAACCTAAAGCTGACAGTGTGGTTTCTCCACTTTCGTTGATAGCCAGATAAGATATGCTCTCTTCCCTGGTCTGTGATATACTTCTGTCTTCTCACAAAGCTTCCACAAGAAAACTATACAGAAGTAAATGGAAAAGGTTTGTTTTTTTGGCACATCAGAGAAATATTGACCCCTTTTCAGCTCCTGTACATAGTGCCCTTGAATTTTGGCAACAATTTTCAATGAAGGAACTAGCTCCTCACCTGTTAGACTTCAACTAGCTGCCATCTCTAATTTTATCATAGGAATTGAGAACTCCACCCTGACTTCATCAAACTTTTGTAAGGCCTTCTTGAAAGGTACCCTTCTTTTAAGACCTCCTTATAAGGATCCAGCTTACATTTAGTACTACAAGCCTTAATTAATTCCCTATTTGGACCAGCAGCAAATGTGATCTGAAGTTTCTGACCTGGAAGACTATATTTTTGGTAGCCATCACCTCTGCTAGTAGGATGTCAAAACTCCAAGCATTATCTTCTAAACCTCGCTACTTATCACAGGGATAGGGTGGCCTTACAAATCAATCCTTCTTTCCTTCCTAAGGTAGTGTCAGAATCAAACATCAGTCTCCAGTCCATCAATCTCCCAGTTTTCTTTCCAAATTTTACATAGGTGAATATATGTTACACTTATTTGGAGTTCATAGACAATTACATTTCTATTTACACAGAACAAAGGCAAAAAGGCAATCAGAAAAACAGATCAATTATTCATTTCCTTTGTGAATTCTAAATTGGGTAAGCCAGTTACAAAGGTAACTCTGGCTAGATGGCTTATGGATTGTAAATCATTTGTCTACAACAAACTGGGTCTGCCCTTACCAAACCTTTAAGAGCCCATTCAGCCAGATCCATGGCAACATCTTCGGTATTTTTACCTAGGGCTTCCATGGACAACATATGTGTGGCTGCAACTTGGGCCAGTCTTCATACCTTTATTACTCATTACATACTGGATATGGTCTCAAGGGGAAGAGCAGCCTTTGGCTCAGCTGTGCTCAGGAATATCCTTCCTTTGAGTCCACATGGGGTTTTAGGTAGCTGGGGACTCTGTCCCAACTGTTGAGGAATGAATGAAAATTGACAACATAAGATAAAGAAGTTATGTACTCACCATAACATTCCATTTGTGTTGTTCATTTTCATTTTTCTACAACTACCCTCCTACCATCCCCCTACCTTTTAAGTAATGACTTCTGGAACTGTGGGAGCTTATAAGAACACCACTGTTCCTTATGTTGAGCTCCAGATATTGGTTTCTTCTACCGCGATAATAATAATAATAATATTTATTTGATTATGTAAACCAGCAAACAAGATCTGAGGTATGCTAGAGGATAGGATATTATGGGTAAGGGAGGAGCTTGAGAGTTTGTTAGTGGCCACAAGCTAAAATAATGGCTGAGTTGGATCCAAGGGTCGGATCCGAACCCAACTATTTAGGAAGAATGAAAATGGACAACACAGATGGAATGTTATGGTGAGTACATAACTTCTTTTTATAGAAGTATAGGTTGTCTAAAAGGATATATAAAGTCTACAGAATCAGAAATGATGAAATCTTATAGTTACAGTAGATCCAAACTTCAGTTTGGAATACTATATGGAAACCTTATAAGAAAACAAGCATGAATAAACTGGAACGAGTACAATGGAAATATACCAAGGGCAGCAATGGATGTGAAAATTTAAGTTATTAAAGACTAAAATATCTGAACTTGTACAGTGTCTCACAGAGATATGTAAGAGGAAAGGGACAACTACCTCTGGGAATGTTTGGGGTTTATCAAAAAGTAGTAGCGAATCATTAGACAACCTATGTCAAAGATGCTATAGGAATGAGATATGTATTAATTGGTTCTCTGAGATAGCAGCTGATGCATGGAATAGACTATCAAATTACATTAAAGCAAGCACTAGTTTAGATATTGTTAAGGACAACCTGGACACATCATGGGAATACCTGTTTTGGCATATTGGCAGGCTAGAAGGGCATTATTGCCTGTGAAATATTTGCCTGCATATATGTATGTCTGTACATATGTATGTATATTGACTTGGGGAAATCTGGATAGGGCACCAGGGAAATTTCCCCTCTGTTTCTCCAGAGGGCATGGGAGAGGGTTGCTAATGTAGAATGAAGTTCATAGATGGTGGTGGTAATTCAGCAGTGTGAAAAAGAGATGATGGTGAAAACAGAAATGCCAGGAATTGTAGAGATTATTTAGTTACTGAATGGCAGTATGTTACCTCCTGTTGATTTGGATGACCACTGCAACTCTACCCAGTGATAACAGTGTATTGTAATGGGAAGTGCAATGCAGCCGACATTCTCAATGAAAAAGGAGAAGGGGGAGCAGACCACTGCTGCCACCAGACAATAGATTCAGATTTATTAGGAAGAGACTGTAAAGGCTGCTTTGTTACTGGGATTAGATAAGTAGCAGCATGTTTGCACATTTGTCAAAGGTGATGATTTGCCGAACAGTGTGTCAGTAAGATCTTATGCAATTGCTGCTGTAAAAGCAGTTCAAGAAACAATAAAATAATGGACTTTTTTCTGCTCAGCTAGTGACATATAGAAAAACTAGTCAAAAAATTTATAAATATATTGTTTTGGACTATTTGGTAAAACCTTTGGGCTTTACTATGCAAAATAGTAATTTGGTTATATGCAATATGAGACCATTTTTCATAATAATTAAGGTCTTCGCCTTTGCACAAGGTACTAGGTTTGATCCTGACCTCTGGTCAATGCCTGTATGGAGTTTGCATTTTTTTTCTGTGTCTCTGTGAGGTTCCTCCCACCTCTCAAAAACATGCTGAGTATTTCCACTTCAAACTCACCCAAGAATGGAGTTGTGGGCAGCAACACAGAGTACAGATGGTTCTTATGGGGAAAGAGCTGTGTAGACCAACCACCTTAGGCATCAACTGTGGTGAGCAGTATCCTCAAGACAGAAGAACACGGATCACAGACTGCACAATGGTGTAAAATATGGCTCTAGGTGATTCTGTTGTGTTGGCTAATGTTGCCGACGGGCATTAGTATTTCACGGGAGTAAATCGGTGGAGGACACAGTCTACAATGGCCTACAACAGGGATCCTGATGCTGCTATTGGCCTGTGTTTGCCTACCATAAAACCCAGCAGCCCTGGGTCAGTAAGCTACTGGCTGGCTGGTGTCCAGTTGGCCAGTTTAGGTTACCAGGGAAAGCTCTGCTGAGCAAAAGCTGGACATAAAACCAATCAACCTGCCAAACTTGAACTAAGAATTGCTACACTTAGTGTAGGTTCACTTACAGGACACAGCTTGGAAGTGGAGGACATGATGGTAAGGTAGAGGCTGGACATCCAATGTATTCAACAGACAAGATGGAAGAAAACTTGGCTCAGGATCCAGAAACTACTACTCAGGAAGAGGGCAGACTAGAAATGGTGTGGTAACTGTGGTGAAGGAGGGGCTTCAAAAGACAGTGACGGATGTCATCAGAAGTAGTGACAGAGTCATGGTGATCAGATTCCAGTGTAAAGATAGGGCAGTATTCTTAACCTCAACCTACACCCCACAACAGGGTTGTGATAGTGAGAAAAAGAGTGAATTCAAACTGCAGTTGCAGGACCTACTAGATAAAGCAGGACAACATGAATTGGTGTTGATAATGAGTAACCTAAATGCACAAAAAAAAAAAACCAAGCCCCCATAAACCCTGAGAACACTGCTGCCTATTCAGAACTGTTCACAGAAACCCTGTAGAAGCATGTTAATAGCTGCAAAGAGACAGCTGTACCCACCAGGAAGAACTACAGAACTAACTCAATAAACAAACCACCCTGGCGGAATCACAAAATCAATAGGCTGTATAACAGGAGGAGGAAAATCATGGCAAAAATTAGGAGGTGCAGCACCCAGCAGAATAAAAGCACTCTCATCAAACTAAACAAACAACTCAAAGGACAAATAAAGTCTACCAAAGCCAAATTTGAGGTAAGCTTGGCCTTTCAGACCAAGGACAACCACAAAGCATTATTTAACTATGTCCACAGCCTAATGTGCACAGCTCATTGTAAATGGAGCCACCTATACTGAGCCAGAAGATGTAGCAAACCTCCTGGGTGATAAATTCAGCTTCAACTTTACCCCTCTCTCCCCTCAACCTTCCCTCAGGAAATATCATCAGATATAACTCCTCCTACTATCACTAGGGAATAGGTCCTTAATGCTCTCTCTAAGACCAAGAACACTACATCAGTGGGCCCAGACAATATCCCAGGATGCCTTCTAAATAGCATGAAACATGATGGGCCTCTGAAATTACTATTTAACTGTAGCCTCCAAACAGGCTTCATGCCTCATGAATGGAGAAAGGCAACAGTCATCCCTCTGCACAAAGATGGGCCATCTACAGACCCTGGAAACTACAGACCCATAAATCTCACTAGTCTTGTATGTAAGGCCATGGAAAGAATTATCATGGTGATGATCAACAGAGATATAGTAAACCTCTAGACACTGGACCCAACCCAGTTCAGTTTCAACAAGGGCAGACCATGCCTACTCAACCTGGTGGACTTCTTTGAGAAGGTCACCAAAGCAATGGATGAGGGCAAAATTGTTCACACTGCCTACCTTGACCTGGTCAAGGCATTTGACACAATACCCCACTTGGGCATTGTTGACAAACTCAGGAGGTTAGGTACAAACCCATATGTCACCCGTTGCATAGCCAGCTGGCTCACAGACAGGACCCATGGAGTTAAAATTGGGGAGAACCTCTACCACATAGGCCAGTCACACGTGGAGTCCCTCAGGGATCAGTTCTTGGCCCACTCCTTTTTGGTACTTACTTCTCAGAAGTGAAGGCCAAGGTTGGTGGTCTCTGGCTGACAAAATTTGCAGATGATTGCAAATTAGGAGCCGTCATTGAATCTCACACTAACACAAATGTTCTCCAGGAGGGGATGACACAGACAAACTACTGGTGTCAGAGCCATGGACTAAAACTAAATGCCAAGAAATGCATAATAGTATCCTTTGGGAAGTCAAACATCCCTGGTAATTATCATATTGACAACACACCCCTTAGAGTTGACCCAGTAGTCAGGGACTTAGGGACACACATATATAGTAATCTAGCCTTTGCCAATCACGTGTCTACAGTGGTAAGGAAATCATTCTATGTTGTGCAACTTATAAACAAAGTTATGTCATCTAAGTCCAAGGAAGTCATTGTTCCACTGTATTCAGCATTCATCAGACCTATCATTGAGTACAGTTCCCCCTTTGGGCATATCCAATAACGTCCACAGAGGTTCCTCACTAAAACAATCCAGGGAGTAAGTAAAATGTCCTATGCAGACTGCCTCATGGCCCTCTCACTGCTTTCCATATCCTACAGGCTTTTGAGGGGAGATCTATGTCTGGCATACAGAGCATTGTCAGAACCCACTCTGATGGACCTCCTGCATATCCACAAAACAAACAGCACCAGAATTACCCATTCTAAAGACTTAAATCTTGCCTGTGATATAAATAGGACCTGCTGGAGAGATAGGTATGTATCTCAGAGACTACCCTGTCTATGGAACAGAGTCCCCATCCATATGAAGCAGAGTTCCTCCCTAACCCAATTCAAGTGCAGCTTGGACAATTGAATGGGAAACAGGAAATTCATCCCTGGTTTGGCACCTATGTTTCTAATGGACACAGGTAACCTGTAAATGTTTCATCTCTCATGCCCATGCTTACACTTATCAAGGGTATCAGAACTTGTCAGAGATTTGAGACACATGGCTAGGCTTAAAAATGCCCTTGTGGTCTTCAGCCTAGTAAACATCTATGAATCTATGAATGTATGAACATATCTGGATGGACGGAACAGGATATGTGGACTGCCTTGTTTCACATGGATGGCAAGAGGAATAAAGAAAGACAGGCCATTTAAGACTTCTGCTTGGTACATGGCTTGATGGTGGCCAACACATGGTTCACCAAGAGAGTCAGTCACATGATCATATACAAGAGTGGCCAACATGCAACTCAACTAAACTTCCTATTAGTAAGGAAAGGGAATTGGGGTACAATCAATGATTGCAGAGTCATCCCCAGTGAAACAGTCAGCCCACAGCATAAGAAACTGGTTGTCACAATCAGTTGCAGGCACTGGTCAGAGAAGGTTCTAAGGTCAATAGAGACTAGGCTGAAAACCTGGAATTTGACTATCGAACAGATATGTGGCTGAGCTAGGTATGGAAATAACGTACAAAAGAAAAGCTGGTGATGGAATGCAGAATTCCATGAAGTCATCAAAAGAAAGGAGTGCAGAAAAAGTTGTAGATAAAAAAGATGGACTGGGCTAGAAAGGAATACTGCTTGGCTAGCAAAGTGGGGAAGAGAGAAGCTGCAATAGCACTCTACCAGCTTCTGAACAGTGACACAGTAGATGGCACAAAGAAACACTATTAGGATGCAATGCAAATACAGAAAAATAAAAAAGACAGTCAGACAACCTTCATAAGGGGTGCCAGTGACAACCTGCTCACTAGTCTGCAGGGCAACAAAGGCAGATAGAAGGAGTATTTCCAGCAGCTTCTGAATGAAGAAAACCCCACAGAAGGTGTACTACCCCAGACACAGTCTACAATGAAAGAAGAGGAAGAACCCACCCTAAAAGAAGTAAGAACAGCAGTGAGGAGAATGAAGTAAGGGAAATCATCAGGCTCAGATGAGGTCACAGCAGGTATAATCAAAATATTGAATGAGTTTGGAGAGAAGTGGCACCAGAGGATCCTCACAGAAGTATGAAGAGAAATGCATATCCCAGATGACTGGATAATAAGTGTACTAGTGCCATTGTTCAAGAACAAAGGGACATTTACAACTGTGGGCAATGCACAAGTATGAAACTCCTGTCACACTACATGAAAGCTCTGGAGAGGGTGACTAAAACAAATACGCAGAGCAGTAGAAAGTAAGAAGGGAGACGAGCAGTTCATTTTCAGATCAGGATGCAGCATCACTGCCTGACTCAATATTTGCAGTGAGACAGATAATGAGAGGACGCTACAGATGAGGAAGGGATCCAACTGGGCATTTCCAGACTTGAAAGCATATGACAAAGTCCAAAGATAGCTGATTTGGGCAGTCCTAAGATGGTTCAAAGTCCCAGAAACATTAGTAGAATTAGTGCAGGCTATATACAAGGACCCAATGATTCAAGTGTGAACAGTGTTCAGTCTCAAATAGGGGTTCCTAGTGGAAGTGGGTGTGTATCAGGGTTCAGCTCTGAGCCCACTGCTGTTCATACTGATGATTGCTTATATTAGAAAACAAGTCAGAGGGGACAGAGCAACAAAGTTGCTGTATACAGATGATATTAGATTACAGGCAGACTCTGAGCAAGAACTTTAGCAAAGTACAGTGATAATGGCAGCAAATGGAAGAAATCAAAAGAAGCTGAAAAATGAGATAGAAGGAAAATAGTGGAACAGGTTAATGACTTCAAACATCTGAGAGGGATGGCTGAGGAGAAAGGAAGTCTGAATGAAGAGGTCATAGCTAGAATCAGGGAAGGTTGCAGCCAAATGGCACAGAGTGTCAAGGGTAGTGTATGACAAAAGAATGCCAAAGAAGCTGAAGATTAAGGTGTAGAGAACAGTGGTGTGACCAGCACTACTATATGCTACTGAAACTTGGGCAGTAAAGGCAGAGCAGTTGAGAAAGCTAGAGGTGATTGAGATGAAATGCTTGAGGCTTGTAGCTGGATGCACACTGTGGGACAGACAAAGAAATGAAGACATCAGAGCAGGAGTCAAAGTAGCTCCAATAGCAGAGAATATCAAAGAGAATAGATTTCAGTGGTTCAGACACGTGCAGGAAGGCAGAAGACAATCTGGTGAAGAAGATTTGGGACAGACAGGAAGAAGGCAAGAGGAAATGAGGGCATCCAGCAAAGATGTGAATGGATTGTGTGAGAGAAGACCAGCGACAGTCAGAAATGAGTGTCAAAGAAGGCAGGAATGTGGCATTGAATCAAGAGTGATGGCAATAATTGACACAACACCCCAACCCCATGTAGAAAATGGGAAAAAAGGGGTTGATGGTGATGATGATGATTATACACAAAGAAAATTGGAATCTTACAGATGCAACATTGAAAAACGTGGAGCATGCTGATACATTTGTAGCATAGTTTCAGCTGAAAGCTAACTGTATGACATAGTGGGCTTATGCAGTAAGTGACTAATCTGTGTTCAAAAAGAAAACATAATATTTAGTTCAAGACTGATGAAATACAAAAAGTGGACGCTGAAGCATATTTTAAAAGAAGAAAATTGCTCTTGCTGTGTATGACCTAGAAAATGTATTGATGACAGGAATATACAAACTGGTGGGTGGCAAGACTGTGTTTTACTTATGGTAAAAGAGAAAACAATTTGTCACTTTCATATGTTCTTACTGTAAATGGTAATAAGGGTATAGTGTTTTATCAGAACCAACTAAAAATGTGTTTTTATTTTGGGGAAAATAATCATTTAATAAATGATTGTCCTTAGAAAAGATGTGCAAAAGTGGGGACAGAGTAAAAAAATTGCATTGCAACATGTACAGCTTGTGGGGAGATATGACAGTTCGGAATATTCTTTCTGAAGAAATGCAGTATGTAAGAAACTGTCTCTGCAGAAGATGAACAGGAATCCGAAGGGAATGTTGACAGCATAGTAAATGAAACAAAAGATGAAGAAGTTGCTTGTGATAAAGAACAAAGGAATGAAATGCTACAACTGTTTACAGCTGAAACTAGCACAGAAAATGAGTATAATGTTTTGGAGGTGGGACAGAGGAAAGTACTGATGTTGCAGTAGAAGATACAAAGCAGAATGAGGGGGATAGTACTACAATAAACAGTAGAGGGAAGGTACACAAGAGAAAAAGGGTAGGAGAATATGCAGAACATTTTGTAAAGGGGAAGCAATGTTTTTAATGTGTATTGTTGAAATGTGGACTGGTAAAATAAAATGTGATGATATCAGAAGTGGTGTAGGTCAGAACATCATGTTACTTTATTGCACCCCCCCCCCATGTCTGAGTATCATATTTTGTCTCTGTTTAAGTACTTCAGATGAATATCTGTGTTTGTGTCATACCCACTGTGTTCTGCATCTCTTTTATGTTCACCAGCTCCCTTTGTAGTCTTCTATCAGTTTCTGTTGTTTTTGTTGCCTTAGTAGCATTTCTGCACTAAGCACTTCCCAATCATAGCTTTACTTTGGTCTATAAGACATTTTTTGTATATCTTTTCCATCGAGTCACAACAATAACTCAACAGATTACTATTCATGTGTGCATGCTGTTGTTCGATATTTATACTTGACGCTTGTGCACAGTCACTCTTTACAAAAGATACCTGTACTGTACTCTGGCTACAGAATAGTCTAACAGGATCTTACTGCAGGCTCCTACTGCACCTGCAACAAGGAACTGTTCATCCTGCAAACTGGCCTGGCTGCATGCATTTATAATGAGTCTTGGGGCTTGTTGTGCATGCATGGTAAACAATGTTGCCTTGGCCAGGATTCTGGATACAGCATTTCTGAATTCCCAAGATGTTTTTTACATCTTGTTCTGGCAAGTTAAATAGGCTGTATCATTTTACTGCTTATGCATATCATTTGTCAGAGTGCAATGGTTGTACTCCCCTTCCTCTAACTCATACATTAACAAGAATAACTTAAAACAACAGAAGAACAAACAATCTTACTTCCACTTCTTTTTATCATTGTCACAGAGCTATATAAAACTAATCTTATGTATACTCCAAAAATAAAAATAACTAGGAGCAAAGCAATGAAGGGTCGATACACTTCGATTACAAGTTGCATATATCCAAGGATGATCAAACTCAGTCCATAGTCCTCCAGTAAAATATATTTATTTGCGTGCACATTAAACACACGATAGTTAGCGCTTTCGCTTACAGCTTCATCAGACCAATTAAAGGCTCTCATTGAAGTGTTTAAATATAACAAAAGGCGGGAACCAACCATGAAAATCAAAAACATTTAAAAAACATTTAAAGAAATATTCCAACATTTACTAAATAAACTGTTTAAAACTTTAAAACATTGAAACCATGCATACCCAGTGTATAAAAAATAGTAATCCATCACATAAAACCAGCAATATATTTAAAAAGGATATGTAACCTCCTGCAGCATGTGTACAGAGACATATAATGAACATCAGTGATGGAGGCCCACCTAACACCCAGATCTTGGGGTATTACTGTATACAGGTCCTTAACGTCCACTGGGTGTTATGTGGGTCTCTGAGTTTATGGTTATAAAGGGAGCAGAACACTGTGAAATCTATTTGATAGAATGTTTATTGGATATTGTGTTAAAAAATTATTTTATATTATTTAATGGTGAATTTTATCTCCAGAAAAGTGGAGTAGCAATGGGGTCCCACTGTGGAGGCAGTTTTGCAAATATCATCATGGCATATTGGGAAAGAGAATTTGTTTTAGAAAATAGGCTTATTTCTGAACAAATATATTGGTATACTAGATACCTGGATGCCATCTTTGTAATTTGGAAAGGGAGCTTGGAGTCAGTGAATAAATTTGTGGATTATATAAATAACACCACTGACTTTTTAAAATTCACACATCAATTTGGAAACCTTTCTATTGCATTTCTTGACATTCTTTTATTTAAGGACCAACTTAACAGCAGGTATCTAGCAAAGATTTTCAGAAAGCCTACTTATTCCAATACTTTCCTCCACTTTGACAGTGCCCATCCATTCCATACAAAACGAGCAGTTGTTAAGGGACAACTTGTTAGGGCAGCTCGTATGACTTCACTAGACCAGGACTTTAGGGATGAATGTAATAAACTGAAAGATATGTTCTTGAGAAGAGCGTATCCCCTAGACCTTATTGATGGTTTAATTACTGAAGTTGACACCATTACCTATTCTAAATAAAGAAATAGATTATGGACCCCCTCGATCAAACACATTGGTAAGATCAAACACCTTAATTGAGAACTTCCAAACTAGTTGTTCTACTAATTTTACCATTAGTTTTACCATGCCATTTTCTTCTGGCAGTTTTGATATAAGAAATATAATATTCAAAAACTGGGTTATTATTATTACAGAAGACCCCACTATAAAGACTAAAGTGAGACAAAAACCTAGAATAATTTATAAGAGGGGGCATACTATTAAGAACTTACTTGAGAACCCTTTACCTTTGACTTTGCCAAGTATGGTATGAAGAAATGTGGCCTTTGCTCCCACTGTAAATTTATTGGTATCGGGAACTCCTTTGAAATTGTAGTTCCACAGAAGTCATATACCTGGCTCAATGCCAGGTTTGTACCTCATTCTATCTGAGTAAGACAGAGAGACACCTTAAACAGCATATTTATGAACATCAGTATAATATTAACAAGATGAACTTAATGCCTTGGCTAAACACATTGCTGAGAATCCAAGTCATTATTTTAATTATAGGGCAATTGACCAAGTTCCAAAATATGTTACAGGAGGCCGTTGGTCTTTGAATTTAGAACTGAGAGAGTTACCTTGGCAACTCAAACTTAATGTATTCTCATTTCCTGGGTTGAATGAAAGTTGTTCAATAGGGTATATTCTTAGATTAAAAACTTTAAAAAGATGATGTTTTTAGAGAATATTTAAAAGATGAGGCTGTTAGTGTATGTATATATGTATATATGTATATATATATATATATATATATATATATATATATATATATATATATGTGTGTGTGTGTGTGTGTGTGTGTGTGTATATATATATATATATATATATATATATATATATATATATATATATATATATATATGCATGGGTCTACTACTCTAAACCAACAGCACACAATAACGACAACCGCAACACTGACACCACAAGAACGAAACCGCAAAAACACAAAAGTTCACATGCCCGACAAACCACAATCCCGACAGTTAACAAAACAAAAAGTTTGCTGTTCCACACCTTTGACTTTGCCAAGTATGGTATGAAGAAATGTGGCCTTTGCTCCCACTGTAAATTTATTGGTATTGGGAACTCCTTTGAAATTGTAGTTCCACAGAAGTCATATACCTGGCTCAATGCCAGGTTTGTACCTCATTCTATCTGAGTAAGACAGAGAGACACATTAAACAGCATATTTATGAACATCAGTATAATATTAACAAGATGAACTTAATGCCTTGGCTAAACACATTGCTGAGAATCCAAGTCATTATTTTAATTATAGGGCAATTGACCAAGTTCCAAAATATGTTACAGGAGGCCGTTGGTCTTTGAATTTAGAACTGAGAGAGTTACCTTGGCAGCTCAGACTTAATGTATTCTCATTTCCTGGGTTGAATGAAAGTTGTTCAATAGGGTATATTCTTAGATTAAAAACTTTAAAAAGATGATGTTTTTAGAGAATATTTAAAAGATGAGGCTGTTAGTGTATGTATATATGTATATATGCATATATATATATATATATATATATATATATATATATATATATATATGTGTGTGTGTGTGTGTGTGTGTGTGTGTGTGTGTATATATATATATATATATATATATATATATATATATGCATGGGTCTACTACTCTAAACCAACAGCACACAATAACGACAACCGCAACACTGACACCACAAGAACGAAACCGCAAAAACACAAAAGTTCACATGCCCGACAAACCACAATCCCGACAGTTAACAAAACAAAAAGTTTGCTGTTCCACACAATAAACACACACACAACACAAGCACACCAACAACCTAAAAACCTACACTACACTTTACACACAACTATCTATGCACTAACCTTAACCCAAACCCTAACCCTAAGGTCCGTCACTATCGCACACTTACCTTACCCGCACCCTAACCACCCTAACCCTAACTCACTTAATCCTCCCCTAACCCTCAAGTCCCTCACTATCGCACACTTACCTTACCCGCACCATAACCCTAAGTCCCTCACTATCGCACACTTACCTTAAACGCACCCTAACCCTAAATCCCTCACTATCGCACGCACACCTTACCCGCACCCTAACCATAAGTCCCTCACTATCGCACACTCACCTTACCCGCACCCTAACCCTAAATCCCTCACTATCGCACACTTACCAAGTCGCGCTCACACATTTCCCATGTCGGTGTTTTCGCTGTCTGGATTACAAGTTGTTGGTTATCTGCTCCGTCAGTCTTCTGGCATCAGTGATGTGATTGTCGATCTTCCGAGCTGTCGGTCTTCCGTAGGGAACCCATATATATATATATATATATATATATATATATATGTGTTTTTTTTTTTTTTTAACTTGTTCTTTATGTGTAGATTGGCTGTTTTAGATAATTAATGTAATTCCTACGTACTGGTATTTTTATAATTATTTCTATAATCATCTTGAGAGTCAGTTACCTTTAAATATTTCCTTACTAGTTTATTCAACTTTTAATTAGTTAATTTTTTACTATAAATTATCATGTGATGCAGTAATTTGGTTTGAAGAAGTTCATTTGCACTATTGTCTTGAACAAAAGTTCTTACCAATACTGTGACTGTGACTGTGAATAAATTGGATTTATTGAACTTGGCAGCAATCTTCTTCTCCATGTTTTCTGTCTTATAAGTTTTTTATATCACATTCTTATCCCAAACTGATGTTTTCCTGGTGCTGCAGCTTTCCTGCTTTAAAGGTTGGTTTTGCACATTTATCAAGACCAAATTACATTCTTAAATCATCTGAAAAAGTTTTGACAACTTGCAGTTGTACTTTCAGTTCCTCGTCTGATGAGCTATGCATTTTCAAATCCTCAACAAAGAGAAGATGAGAAGTTTTCACACTTTGTTGTTTTCTAGGAGCCAAATTATAGCCATAGCCTAAACTGTTAAGTAGACAGCTTAATGGGTTAAGGGCAAGGCAGAAGAGCAGCGGTGACAGAGAGTCACTCTGGAATATCCCCCTTTGAATTTTTATCCCTGGAATAATAATTTATCCTTTATCATGGCTTAATTGCAAAGTGGTCTGCCACTCTTTCATTGTCACTGTAATGTAGTCGATCAGTGTAAGGTGTATATTATACATTTTTAAGCACTCTTTTATCCATGAAAGTGGGATACTATCAAATGCTTTATTTTAGTCAATCCATGACATACTTATATTCTTCCCCTTTTTACACTTCTCCACTATGACTTTAACAACAAATTATCCTTTTTTTCCATATTGCTTTCTTTTATTGCCCGTTTGTTCTACTGCCATAATTGAGTTTTCTTCTAAATGACTCTAAACTCTGTCAGCATCAGTTCCCATTTACGTCATCAGAAGGCAAGTTATTGGTCTATAATTTTTAGAGTAGCTTGCAGGTTCACTCTTAAGTAGGAGTATTGTTTTGCCTATTGTCAGCCAGATTGGGTGTCTGTTCAGGGTGTGCATGTAAATAGTTCTTACTTATGGCTAAATCTTTATGCAAAGATGTTAATACTTTTAACCAAAAGTTAGATACTGCATCTGGGCCTGAGATTTTCCAGTTATAGGCTTTTCTTAACTTTGCTTCAATCTCTCTGGCTGTTACTTCATCCCATTTCATATTCTGTACCTTTAAACTTCTTATTCTTTCTTTTACTTATTCTATCCATTTATCATCTTTGTTATGTTCCACAGAATCTTCATAGATACTTCTTGAAAATGTATCTATTTCTTCTTTTTTTTTGACTGTCTTTCAATTCCTTTTACCCTGTTTCCCAATTTTCTACAAAACTTTTTTGGGTCATCAATAAATTACTTATTTTGTACTTTTCCTTTATATTTATCTTTTGTTTTTGCCCCTCTGCTGAGATTTTTAGTTTGTTATTGGCGATAGTGCATGATAGATCCTGGTGTGTTCTAATACTGCGCATTGCTTTTATCACGCCTTTCTTTCTTAGTATTTTTGTTGTTCTGTTCCCTTTTCTGTATTCTTCTAACAGTGACACTTCTTGTCTTAATTGCTTTATAGCTTTCTCCGTTCGATAATTCCATGATAGTATTCGATTTCTCCCCTTCCTTTCCCTCACTACCCTGTTTTCTTGTGGTAGAACTTTAGCAGTTATTAGTTTAGCTGCACAAAAATATATCCTGTTTACTTCTGTTATATCGCATGGATATCTATAGACAGTCCTAATTACTGTGTTCATTTTTTAGCAAAATTCTGACTTTTTGGGTTTTATTAACCTTCTGCAGTCTATTTCTTTCATTGATCTTGATATATCTGTCTATGTCTATTAAATCAAGCAGCTCTTCTCTTAGCTCATTTTCTTCTAAACTGAGGGCACATTTTTTTGTTTTCCATTTCCTATGGACATTCTATAGAAAGTTCTATGGCATCTTCCTGTGGCACATTCTCTTTAATTTCATCCTGTGCCATCCATTGCTCTGTCATATGGGAACTTACTGGTCTATCACTCCTCAATATTGACTGCATCAGAGTTTCCACAGTTTCCTGTTCCTTCCCTTGCTGTCCAGCTTCAAGTGAACATTTATATTGGTTTCCTGTGGAAGGTTCCAAAATATCTTCATATGGCACCTGACCAATTGCTTCTTATTCCACTGGTTTCCACTTAATTTGGATATCCATTACTCTATCCTGTTGTGGTGCTTTCTGAATTATATTTTCTACACTGAATCCTTCACTTCACAGGTACTGCATAACCTCAGGTTCTATTTCTTTAACTTCTCCATTACTAATCTCCTTTTTCCTCTTTGTCTACTTATTCTTTGTATTGTAACATTTTTCATGTCTGGATTCCGTTTCCTGTATTTCTCTTCAAATATCGTTGATGCTGCTCTTTTTTTATTGGCTAGTTTTGCTTTCTCCTTTGCATAAGTATTACACCATATTAAATATCTTTTTCTTTCCCATGTCCATGTTTCTTCTTCAGATGCCTCCTGATCTTGTTTCTTCTCCTTACTTTGGGGACTTACTACATCATGCTGTGATGTAACCTGTGTTAGAGCTTCTACACCAAATCCTTCACTTTGCAGGCACTCCATAACTTCAACTTCTATTTTTTAACTTCTACTTTACTAATCTTCGTTTCTACATTCCCACTTTGTGATATTATTTTTTTATTGTGAAATTTTCCATATCTAGATGCCTATCTGGATGCCTTTGCCTCTATTTCTCTTCTGATATCTTTGGGGCTGCCTTCTTTATATTGATTAATTTGTCTTTCTCCTTTGCATAAATATTGTACAATATTAAATCTCTCTCTCTTTCCCATGTCCATATTTCTTTTTTTATACTTTTCAAAAATCTCTTGGTTTTGTTGTTTATATTTTTGCACTTCTGCAAATGCTTCTTTTTCCAAACAGATCAAAGTTTCCTGATCAATATACTGTTTTTCACAAATCTGTTGCATTAATGAACAAACATTTTTATTTGAAGCTTCTGACAGTTTTTGTTGTGGAAGTGTTTTTTATTTCCTCTATTTTCTCTCTTAATCATTTTGTATATCTTTCCTCTAATTTCTCTCTTAATCATTTTGTATTTCTTGTGTCTGAAAATTCTGGGGTTTCCTCCTATCTAATTTATGTGATATTCCAGAAAGACAGAGTCACACTAAAAACTAATCCCTCCTTTATTCAAAAATTGGAGTCCAAATTTAAATTAATAAAGGAGAATACCTGCAGTATAAACAAGATGTCTGCAGACAATTATGTTATCTTCACAGAACCAAAACCTTATAAATAGAGTACTAATTGCTTGTGGCCTTTGCCCCATCCAGATTGGGTGAAAAAGTATCTAAAATAATCTTGGCCAGATGTCTCTCAGGCTGTATATCCTTTGCATATTCCTCTGGAAACAAGCCTTTACCTTACCATTGAAAGCTCATTCCACCAGGTTAGTCTTCTATAACATTCCAAAGTAGCTATTTGGTGGCTGAAATAAGTGCATCAGTAACTTCATTTACCTTGTGTACCTTTATTAAATATTTCAAGTGGGATATGACATCCAGATCAAGAGCCTCTTTTGGAGCTACTGTCCTCAAGGGTATCCTGCCATAATTCTACCCAAGAGGAACAAGTAGCTTGGGATTTTGTCCCACAAGCCAAAACAGTTGATGGAATAAAACATGATATGGAAGCTCTGCACTTACAATAGTGCTGGATCCTTTTCATCCCTACTCCATCTGATTTGGAAACCCACCCACCATCTCCCTACCAAATTGTCTTATCCTTTCAGAGGGACCTGGTAGATCTTTTTAAAGTCCTTCTGTCCCTCAGTCATTCATCCTTCATTCTATGTACAGTACTCTTTTAGTATGTTATTTCAGTCCTTACTGGATACATAGCAAACTTGATCTGAGAGAGGAGTGATGCCAGGTGCAGTCTGGGAGTTTTTTGAGGAGTGATACAGGTGCATTCTGGGAGTTTTTTGAAGGACCTCAATGTTAAGAGCACTGCTGGTTGCCAGATTGGACCTGTTGAGGGGTTCTTTCCCACAAGTCATATCAAACTGACTAGGGATAAGAAGGTTCCATCATTATGATAATTACATATCTTCTGTTTATTGTTATTTGCATCTGTCCTCTCACCCTTGCTTCTTATTCCTTATCATATTTTCTTTGGCTGCTTCTCCCACTTTCTTCCTTTACTTTACTCTAGGCCACATTGCTGCATAATTTTGGAAGAAACTTCAAAATGTTGATTGAAATAGTCTATTTTTTCTGGGAAAGTGTGCCTTGTTTTGATTATAAAGTTGTGTATTTAGGGTTCTGCCTCTCCATTTTTTTCTGGACTATCCATAAATCAAATTGATTCTCCGGAAGTCTGGAAAACACTGTACAAACTCTGGTATTCTCTTTCAAAAAAGAAACAGACTATCGGAGTTTGTAAATTGGCTGATTTATTATGCTTTTTTACAGAAAAGCATAGTAAATCAGCTGAAAGCAGGCAGCAGGAATGGAAAAAGAGGGGGTTCCCTGCCATGTGATATCATAGTGATGTCACAAAATGGGTGGAATGTGGGCAGGGTTACTGGTGATGCGAAGGGTGTGGCCTTACTCTGGTTTTAGCCACAATGAAAAGTGGCAACCCTATGTGTATTGGTAGACAAAAAATGCAAAATTTGATTGGGAAATGTTATGTTATAGTATATAATTCTTATTTTTTTTTTCTTTGAAAGTTTATCTTTGGTCATGCAAACACCCTATACTGACAGTATAATATATATACATACATATATATATATATATATATATATATATATATATATATATATATATACACACACACACACACATCTATATATATATATATATATATATATATATATATATATATATATATATATGGGTTCCATACACTAGATCGAATTTTCACTAATTCAAAATAGTGCATGGAATGCTCACTGCAGCAAAAGTGCACTTAATCGAAAGTGCACTTGCGCGAAGTTCAATACAATGAACGGGTGTTGTACTGCACTTGCGTGCAGTACTCACGGACCTTAGGGTTAGGCCACGGGTCATAGTAAGGGCATAGCCCATAGGGCTATCCCCTTACCATGACCCGTGCCCTAACCCTAAGGTCCGTGATGACTGCAGCACAGTGAAGGACATAGCAATGTCCTCCACTGTGGTACGATAGTCACGAACCTTAGGGTTAGGGCATGGGTTAGGGTAAGGGGATAGCTTTACTAACTATCCCCTTACCTTAACCCGTGCCCTAACCCTAAGGTCCGTGAGTATTGCACCATAGTGGAGGACATAGCTTATTTTTTATGTCCTCCACTGTGCTGCGGTGTTTTTGGTGAAGTGCACTTACGCAAAAGTTCACTTTCATTAAAGTGAACTTTCGCAGAAGTGACGCTTCCTATTACAAGTTCGAAGTAGTGAACTTTCGTTCTTGTAATAGGAATCCATATATATATATATATATATATATATATATATATATATATATATATATAAGATCTGGCAGCCTTTAGAGAGTAATATACTTACCTGTAATCATTGGAGAAGATTACATTTTGTTTTGTCTCAGCATGATATATTAAAGTAAATTATTTTAATTGAGTTAAAATATATGTATTAAAGGCAGCATATTTTTGAGGAAAAGATACAGGTCATAGAATATTGCATCCCAAAAAGTTTTTTTTTATTCTTCTTCTTATTATTATTAATGTTGTACATTTTAATTTTGTAACATGCTAATATAGGTCATAATAAGCCAAAAAGAAAAAAAAAAATATATATATATATATATATATATATATATATATATATATATATATATATATATATATATATAGATATAGATATATATATATATATATATATATATATATATATATATATATATATATATATATATACTATAAAGGTGATGTATATCACAAGGCCAAATATTCTGGGACGTTCCTCTCTTGCCAGTTACTATGTGCAAATATGAGCCACTCAGTTACCGAAACATGTTTAGAAACTTGCGATTTAGGTCCATTTTCTGAAAGATTACTCAACAAAAAAGTTAAATTTTGGATCTGGGTCACATTATTAAATCAATGCTAACAAAGTCCTTCTAATCAAGTTCCACTAACTGAAAGCTCACACAAAATGAAAATGCCATGAAATGCAATGATTTTGTGAGGGCAAGCTGTCCTATATCCCACACCCTGTAATATATATATATATATATATATATATATATATATATATATACATATGGGTCTACCTGAAAACACTGAAAGTCCACAATGCCGACAACGAGAACACCGACACCGGAAGATCGACAATGGAGATGATCGAAAGTTGAGAATCCTGATGCTGAGAACACTGACATGTTAAGCTAAGTGTGCGATAGGGACAGACGTTAAGGTTAGGGTGTGGGTCAGGTAAGTGTGCGATAGTGACAGACTTTAGGATTAGTGGCGGGTTAAGTGAGTTAGGGTTAGGGTGCGGGTAAGTGTGTGATACTGACGGACTTGAGGGTTAGGGGCAGATTAAGTGAGTTAGGTTTAGGGTGCAGGTAAGGTAAGTGTGCGATAGTGACGGACCTTAGGGTTAGGGTTTGGGTTAAGGTTAATGCATAGATCTTTGTGTATGTAAGGTTTAGTGTAGGTTTGTAAGGTTTTTGGTGTGCTTGTGTTGTGTGTGTGTTTTTCAGGAAAGGTATTTGTTTTGTTGATTGTCGGGATTGTGGTTTGTCGGGCATGTGAAGTTTCGTGTTTTTGAACTTTCGGTTTCTTTCGGTTTTGTCGTGTCAGTTATTTCGTTGTCAGTGTTTTGGCATGTCGGTGTTATCAGGTAGACCCATATATATATATATATATATATATATATATGTGTGTGTGTGTGTGTGTGTGTGTGTGTGTGTGCGTTGTGTGTGTCTACTAACTTTATAGTCAGAAAACACTGAGAAAAAATATAATTGCTTTAATCTTAATTCCCCCATCCTACCTGCTTTTCCTGGAATCTTTTTAAACTAATTAACTGCATTGTTAGACTGCAGTTGTACAAGTCAGTTTTACAATGTTTTAAGGCTTTGTGTCTTTTTTTTATGGCCATATGACCATAGAGTTAGTGTATATATATATATATATATATATATATATATATATATATATATATATATATATAAATATATATGGCTTCACTACTAAATCTTGAATTAAGGAATCTCAAGACTCTGAATCCCAAAGACCAGAATCTCGAGATTCCGTAATATTGAAATTAAAAACAATATATATATATATATATATATATATATATATATATATATATATATATAAAGAAAAAAACATTTAGAAAGGTATATGCAGGGGGGCAAGCCCCCCTGCATCCCCCCTCACCCCTTGCACTTAAATATACCAACTTCAAGATCGCACTACAGTGGAGTGAACGGCAACATTTCTGTTCCGCTCTACACGGCACTATTTTGCCATTCACTCCACTGTGGTGCGATCTCTGAGTTGGTATATTTAAGTTGCAGGGGGTGTGGAGTTCACAGGGGGGGGCTTGCTCCCTTGCATATGCTTTAAAAAATGTTGTTTTTTTTTTATTTTGATATTACGGAATCTCGAGATTCTGGTCTTCGGGATATACAAGTAAGAGGGGTATGGGGAGAAGACTTCACATCAGAGATCACAGATGAGCTTTCTACCATACAAAAATGATTTGCAAAGAATTGCACCCTTAGTTTTGGGAGGTATTTGTTTCAATGAGTTTGACTTGCCCAGTTTGTCATCAGGTTATCAGGAGTAAACATCTCTTAGTGGATCCATGTAAGATGTCTTTATTATAAATAATCACATCTCATTTAATCAACATGCAATTCTTCAACCCAAAAACATCTAACACCTTGGGAGGTCACCACTCAAAATGGTGACACTTCTAATCTCAAAAAACAGAAGTATTTTTTGCAGGCAGCAAGCCTGCCTTGCACAGCTGAAAAATTGCAAGATCACACAGACAGCAAGATGCCAGTGACTTTCCAATGAATCAATTCTGAGTGTTGAGTGACCTGTCAGTGACTGCATTCTGAGTGTGAATCAGCTGGCCAATGACAAACAGTAGGTTTCCCACATAAAACAGACTGCTTGCTGTACACTGTGCTTGCATGATCCCCAGTAGTCCCAAGTGGGAGTCTCTAAGCAGAAGACCAACCTTCCCATTCTCAATAAATGGGGTATGCAAAAAGTGAAACTTTGTCAATCAGATCCCAGTTACTGATCCTAAGATAAAGTATCTTATAAATGAGATTTTTATATTAAATTTCAAGTTTGTCTATATAAAGAGATCTTGAAGAAATATTTTGTCAATGAGTGAGCACCTTCCCATGGATTCAGAAAGAACCCCCCAAGCTGGCAGTAACAGCTGCAGCCAAAATGGACTGTTTCTGCAATTGTTAAAAATGTGATGCAGAGACATGTTAGCTACAAGAGGAAAGACTTCTTTACTGACTAATTTGCATGTCTCTGAATCACCTGTAATTACCATAAGTGCATCTCTTTGTCACAGGCACTGCTCATCCACTCTCCCATGCACGTGTGCATACACACATGCACAGACACACCATGACATACTTCTTACATGTGCTAAGTGCAACCTGGATGAGTGGATGGGAAACCACAAGTTTGTCCCAGGGGTTCCACCTGTGTCCCTCATTGACAGGGGCGACAGGTGCTGACTGAGGTTTCTTTATGAGGATAAACTCTTGGCTAGGCTGGTAAGGGCCCCAGTGTCATTAGCCTATTAATCTGCTATGATTCAATGATCCTATAACATCCCTAATGTATATATATATTTTTTGTCACTGCCTTTGCAAATTACAGAGCCTTATAGTCAAGTCATTAATGCCAGACATTAGAGTTTTGTTCTTTTTCTTATTTGTAAAGTGCATTGTGATACTAGACCTGTTGCTGTATTGATTTTTAAGTCAATTAAAGTTATACTTTAAAGCTATTCCTGATTTTACAGAACACTTCTGATGTTGCCTCTTATACATGACCTGCCCCTCATAAGTCACGGATGGTTGCAGCCAATGAATAAGGAAGACATTAGTGTTATATACTTCTTAATAATGTATAAAATACACATGAACATAAACTCTCCTCAGCTAGTGTACAGGATTACAACTCTGGCTTCTCAAGTTGCTTTCTGTGTCTAGGGTACAAGGTTCAAAACTTCCACCTCTCCTTTTCAGTTTAACTTGTAGAATATCCCTGGTGTCTAGTGGAAACACAGAATACTAATGTTCAGCTATGGAGGTGGATGTGTATGGAGGGTACACAATTTGAAACTTCTACTCACTTTTACTTTAACCCCTCCAAGATTTGAGGTATTATGTAAGCATAACCCTGGCTTATAGTGTTAGTGCAGAGGACTATAACTTTTTATTTATTTATTTATTTATTTATTTTACATTTGTTTACCAGGAAATTCCGGCTAGACAGAGCTCATTTTCAGCAGAGGCCCAGGGAGAAAAGCTCCACAAAAAGTGACAGTACATACAGCATTATTAACAGCAAATACAGCATGACAAACAATATATACAACATAAGTTACAGTAGATATAGCAAGACAGTAGATACATCAGAACTTAACATAATGATATTTTTAACATAGAACCCATGAGTATTAATTTACGTTTGTAAATGGAAAATAATTATAGATTCATCACACATTTAAGAATAAAAAGAAAAATCATAATACAAATAACATCAATGTCCAAGAGACAGGCTGGTTAAATTAATCGAGTGTTAAATTATGATAACAGGAGATCAGCCAGGGGTGTTCCGTGAGCACAGCCAAGTGTCAGTTAGATCATTTTGAGTAGTTTTTTAAACTGGTGTGTTGTCAGTGGTTCTAATATTATGGGGGAGGGAATTTCAGGTTTTTGAGATATAGGAAGAATATAAGGAGTCTCCTGTAGTGTTGTTAGTTTTAGAGACTTGTAGTTAAGATTTATTTGATGATCGTAGTGTTTGAGTGTTAGAGTAAGGTTGTAGTAAGCTTTGGAGAGCTGGAGTTTTTTCGGCACTATAGAATAATTTGTGGGCCATGATTAATTGGTTCTATGCAAGAAGCTGAGGTAGTTCAAGCCAGGAGAGTTTTTTGAGGGCTAGACAGTGATGTGACCTGTGTAATGATCCGGCAGCAAATTTAGCTATTTTGTTATAGCATGTATCCAATTTATCTAAATCTGTTTTTTGAGGTTGATAAGAATCGGTGAAGCGTATAATAGAGTTGCTGGTAGGTGAGTTCTGGCTATGGCAGCTGTTGAGGAGTCTGTTAAAAATTTTGGTTACTGTAAAGGGTGCCCTTTTTTGTGAACTTTTTTAACTGGTTGTGATACTTGCAAATCAAATCTTAGCTTATCATCTACAATGACTCCTAGTAGTTTGGTAGATGGTTCTGGTGTTGTTATTGTTTTGTTATTAGCTGTGATGTGGAACTGTGTGGAGCAGAATCTATTGGTCTAGTAGGTTGAAAGATCATAAGTTTTGTTTTTTGGGGGGGTTAAGAATAAGTTGGGAGTTAGCCAGCCATATTTCAGTTTCTGTAAAGGTCTGTTGTATTTCGGCCTGAATTTGATGCATGGTAGGGGGTGCACATGTTAATGTTGAATCATCTGCATATTGGATAACAATGGCAAGTGAGGTGGCTGAGTTGAAGTTATTAGTGAAAATATTGAAGAGAAGAGGGCCAAGTATGGATTCCTGTGGGACCTCAAAGATAATAGGGAGATGTGTGGAGAGGTCATATTGCCACGTAACTGTCTGCTTATTACCTGTTAAGTAACTATGGAACCATGAGATACATGAAGGGTGTATCTTTAGGTCTGAAAGAGCAGTTAGAAGTTTGTTGTGGGAGACTGTGTCAAAGGCTTTAGACATATCCTAGAAAACTGGTGAGACTATGCTTCCCTCATTACTGTTTTGGTTTATGGTGTTTGTAAAGCTAAGTAGAGCAATGGTTGTACTATGGGACGGTCTAAATCCATGTTGGGAGACGGCAAGTAAGTTATTGCATGTAAGATATCTCATAAGTTGGGAATGTTTACATTTCTCCAGGAGTTTTGAAAGTGGGGACAGGATAGCTATGGGGTGATAGTTAGTGCAGTTGGTTTACCATCTTTATGTAGGGGGGATAATTTAAAAAATGTTCTATTTGGTAGGGAACGTAGTTTTCAGAAATCGAGTGTTTAATCAGTAGTGATACTGGATAAGGTATAGCCTCAGCTGCAAGTTTTAGGAACTCTGCTTTTAAGTTATCAGCTGCAGTTGTAGTTTTTATGAGTTTTTCTATGGTTTTGGTGGAGATAGGTTGAAATGAAAAGGCAGCATTGTTATTGTTATTTAGATTGTTAGCTGTTTCCAGGTTATTTGTGTTATCTCTGGTTAGTACAAGAATGCTTTCTGTACAATATTTGTTAAACTGTTCAGCGGTGGTTTCAGTTATTTGGTAAGGTGGGGGAAGGGGTTATGGTTTGTCCAGGATTTAGTATGTTTTTGATTGTAGCCCAGAATTTTTGTGGGTTATTTTGATACTTAATTTGCAGTTAGTATAATAGTTCTTTTTGTCTAGATTGCTTTGGTGTTTAACTTTGTTCCTGAGTTAAGTTACATGATCAGGTAGAGTTTTGCTAGTATGCCTGAAGATCCAGGCCTTGTCCCTTTGCTTAAGGAGGGTTTCTGTTTCAGTTGTAAGCCATGGGGCAGAATTTGCTTTGACACAAACTGTTCTAGGGGTGCCACACTGTTGAGTATATCGATGAAAGTATTATTAAAATGTTCAACTGCTGCATCTAAGGGTAAAGTCTTCAGTGGGCTCCAGTTACAGTGTTTTAGAGTGTATATTAGTTCCTGTGGTTGAAAATGTTTCTTATTACAGTTACAGATTTGATGATATATAGTGTGCTTAGTAGGGTTAATGTGTTGCCTGAGTAGGTAGATAAGTAGGTATATGACCACTGATGTTGTCTGATAAACAGCCAGCATTTTGATAATGGGAGGGTTTGTTTGTTAGGGCCCAGTCGAGAATGGAGTGCATGTTAGATTTTTTTTGTCTATTTTGGTAGGGAACTGGACAATTTGTGGAAAGCCATAGAGATTAATGGGTTGCTAGGGTTGTTAGAGTTACAGGTAAGCCAGTCAATATTATGATCACCCATGATAATACTTTCTTGGGTGAAGTTATTAGAGATACATTGAAGATGTGTTCAGTGATGGACATATTACTGCCTGGTGGGATGTAAATGGCTACTATACGTATGTGCTTGTTAGCATTAATTTGTAATTTGGCAAGAAGTAGGTCAGTATTAGTATGGGTAGACATTTGTAGATTTAGAGGTGTTACAGTTAGGCTGTTTTTGAAAAGTGTAGCTAATCCACCTCATCCTTTGTCATTTCTGTCTATTCAAAGTATATTAAACCCTGAAGGTGTAATTTTGTTGTCTGAGATATGGGGTTTAAGTCAGGTCTCTGTTAGGATGACTATTTCTAGGGAATAATGTGATAGGATAGCCTTTAGTTCATGAACTTTATTAACCAGACTTCTAACGTTTAAGTTTAGAAGCAGAAAGTCAGTGTTTTTGTGAAGTATATTAAGTATATGTGGTGTTTGAGAACTGGATGAAGTAAGGGTGTTGAGTCTAGGATTTGGGCGTATGTCCCGACTTGTAAGCAGTTTTTTGGCAAAGTTTGCTATTGTTCTGATGTGACTACATATATGTTTGTGGTATCTGAATATGATATTTTTTGACGTTATCTTGGGTGGTGGTACTTTGGTATTATGTTGGCCTAGGATGGTGATGTTGAAGATGCCAGGAGATATTTGAAAATGTATTGATTGCTTTAGTGTAGGAAAGTTAATAATTACCTTTTGGTTACTTTGGGGAAGGGCTAGGGAGTAGTGGTAGCATGCATGGTGTGTGGCTAAGGAGAAATATAGAAATATTAAGATGTGTTGGATTAGCATGAAGATGTTTAGAAAATCTTTGAGATGTGCCATTTTTAATTGGGTGCAGGAAGCACTAAGTAGTAATAGTTTGTTTGATAATTCAGGGAGTATTAGTGAAAGAGAAGAGCAGGATAATAAAAAAGGAAGGTGGGGTATGAAAGGAAGCACAAAGTATTGCAACAGTCGTAGGGGGCAGTACAGAGTATCTAAAAGATTATAGGCTAGGAAGTAGTGTTGTAATTATCTGTGGCTGGAGATAGGATAATGCATACGTTTGTGAGAGTTTAGAGTTTGTGAGTGGTGGTTGGACCATGAAGTTGGTGGGAGGGGAGGGGTTTGAGATAATGTAATTGATGTGGGGTTGGGAGGGAATGGGGGTAGAGTAGGGGAGCAGAGTGAACCCAAGCAAACTGAGGGTGAATGGAGAAGGTCTGATCTGGACCCTATATGCAGCCATCTTCTAAACAATCAGTGAGGTATTAAAACCAGTGAAAAAGCAAAATGATATTTTACTTAAAAGTGGGGTTTTAAAATGGGGTGGGATGCCTTTAACAATGAAACATAACTTAGATGGAGTGAGCACAGAAACAGAAATGCTTACTGCATGGTTGTTTGGTCACCATGGATAGTCTACTGTGCAATAAGAAAAATACTTATGGTGACTAGAATCAGATTATCTGCAGATGCAGAGCAATGGGATTGGCTGAAAGCTGCTGCTAAAATTAATGAGATAGTTTACTTTCAATAAACATTTAAAATGTTTGTGACACTGTTTGTGACGTGCAAGAGGATTAGAAACCAATCAGTGAACCTTAAGAAAAGCTATGTTACTTTGCACAGTCACTCTACTTTATACTGTTAAATTAAGGCAAGTGTAGATATTATCTAATTTTACCCTGAATTTCTTAACAGGATATAATATTAAATCTGGGGTTACGTACAGATGAAGAGGAAAGGTAATGGTATGCTGTTTTACAGATTTAAGTTTTTCTCAAAAGAAAATAGATTATGTTTTCAGGGGGGCACTTACTGGAGAGGTTTATGCAGCTGTTGCTTCCTGGTGATGCGCTCATCAGTATGGTGGTTTGAGTAAGGAACTATACAGCAGAATGTACTAACACACTTAGTAGCACTTGTTTAATTTAGTGCAGTTAAGGTATTTTACTGTCTAGACACTTGGAAGTTAAGCACCTACATTAGTTTTAAGTCTCTTTAGTTACAGGACAGTGTCCGTGGGTGCCCGGTGCACAAGTGAGGTATTTTTGAGGTTTCCACTTCTTATTAGGGGGGTGGAGACCCACTTGACCCAAGGAGCATCTTGGTTTACTGAAAGAAAACTACAAAAATGAAGAGAGCATTAGGTTAAGGCAGCACATGCTGTGTGACCAGTCGCCAGCCATGGTAGTGCTATGACTAGTAAGTAATAGCTCTGGTAAAGCTGTAAGAGTCAGGGGAAGGGCATACAGTATCAGGATAGGTTATGGCCTAGTAAAATAAGTGATGCATAGGAGAGCTATGAAATGAAAGTCATGTGTGCAAGTGTGCCAGTTAGGAAGAATTAAGCTGTATAAGATTGGCCTTGGTTTAACAGTAGTCAATAACAAAATCATCAGGTAATGGTAATGGTTGTTTCTGCTTCAGCGCTTGATAATATAATTTTTTTCTTGTGGCAACATACAAAAATATAGTGTGACTAATATATAAAGCAGTTTTCTACTACATTAAAGCAAGATACACTTTCTGCCTCTTCTTCTTTCGGCTGCTCCCATTAGGGGTTGCCACAGCGGATCATCTGTTTCCATTTCTTTCTGTCCTCTACATCTTACTCTGTCACACCAACCACCTGCATGTCCTCTCTCACCACATCCATAAACCTTATCTTAGGCCTTCCTCTTTTCCTGTTACCTGGCAGCTTCATCCTTAGCATCTTTTTCCCAATATGCCCTGCATCCCTCCTCAGCACATGTCCAAACCAACATAATCTTGCCTCTCTGGCTTTGTCTCCAAGCCTTCCAACCTGGGCTGACTCTCTAATATACTTATTCCTAATTCTGTCTACCTTCATCACACCCAGTGCAAATTTTAACATCTTTAACTCTGTCGTGTCCAGCTCTGACTCCTGCCTTTTTGTCAATGCCACTGTCTCCAACCCATATAACAATAACATAGCTGGTCTCACTACCATCTTGTAGACCTTCCCTTTCACTCTTACTGGTACTCATCTATCACAAATCACTCCTGGCACTCTTCTCCACCCACTCCATCCTGCCTGTACTTTCTTCTTCACCTTTCTTGCACACTCACCATTACTCTGAACTGTTGATCCCAAGTATTTAAACTCATCCACCTTCGCCACCTCTACTCCCTGCATCCTCACCATTCCTCTATCCTCCCTCTCATTCACACACATATATTCTGTCTTAGTCCTGCTGACCTTCATTCCTCTTCTCTATAGAGCATATCTCCACCTCTCCAGGGTCTCCTCCACCTGTTCCCTACTCTCACTACAGATCACAATGTCATCTGCAAACGATACACTTTCAACATGTTTTTAACATTAGTCAATGCAGTTAGACAGAGCAGTTCAATGCGATATGTGAAATTACCCTTCTGGCTTTGTAACAGTAAACAAGGAAACAGAATGTATCTGTGTGCATATGTGACAGGAGTTCATTAAACAGAAATATCTAAAGGCATCCTGCAGTATTAAAAACAAGAGAAACAGACAGTATAAGCTGTTGTATTAAAGAATTAGGTATTAAACTGCAATGTACAGTATACTTTGAATGCAAGAACTTATGTGAGGACGATTACATAGCACGGGAGACAAACAGCTGTTGTGGGATTTGAAAAAAACATGGAAACACATTGGCACCCTTGGTTTATAATACCTCAGGCAATCCAATACAGGACAAGAGCTGGAGGGGGGGAGGGGTAAATACTACAGGGAAGGAGATGGATAGCCAACTGGTAATGGAACTCTGCGGACACTGTGAAGTGCAACTTTGCTAAAGAACTGTTTGTAAATGTCAGTGGTGCAGGGTTTGAATCATAAAGAGTATCCATGGTGTCTATTGTTCTCCTCTCTCCTCATCTTTTGTACTGCAAATCATCTTCTATTATCTTTTTAAATGCCTTTATGGCACAACATAAACAGTATCTCTTGGGTCTAGTAATGTTTATCATTCTTATTGCTGCAGTAACCTAAGGTTTGTATCCTGTCAAGAATACAGCAACCAGACAGCTTCCAAAAACTTTCTTCCCCTCCCACATTGTTACTCTTGACTCCTTTTAGACTAATTCCTTTTTTGGAGGGGGTTATATAAAGAGCCCGATTGACTAAAAATCTTTACTACTTTCTTGCCCCTTTTGCAGATACAGTTCTGAGGCTTTTCAGAAACAGCAGTCTGCTAGAGGCTTCCTATCAGACAGAATAGACCTCTTAGGGGAACCCTTCCACACTTAATTTTATGATTTAGGAATTTTTTTTTTATGCAGTTGCCTATTTTCTGTCAGAACTGTAATATGCCATTTTAAGCGGCTTTTCAAAAATGTTGCTTAACATTCCTTGAATTATGCTACTCTACCTCTAGGCATTGCTTTCATAGGTTTCATAGGTTAGTACTAGGCTAACTACCCTTATGGGCCATTGTAAGCCTAGCCAGTTTCCCCATGTGAGAATCAAACCATGTACCTTGTGTCATTAAGGTAAACACCTTAACCATTATGCCAACCTCCCACCCTAACCATTATGCCAACCTCCCACCCTTCCTGCAAAGGATAACCTATCAATGTATGCTTTGGGGCCTATTTATTAGTTTTTTAAGCTAATTTGGAGAGTTTTGTCAGTCAAGAAAGTATATTTTAAAGACAGAAAACTCTGTATTCTGTAAATGCATATGTAGAGTTCATGAGAACTTACTTGTTTTTTTTTTTAATTGGGCAATGTACTTTGGAGGAAGTATCTCTGTCTTTTACAGGGAATTGTTGCAGGTTGCTTCTGTAAATGTTGTGTAGGGGAATTTGAATTTTTTTAAGGGTTGTGCACTTCTTTTGTGCACAAAGCGACAGCGTACCTTCTGACCAAACCCCTCCAGCATAGCTTACCAGCAATCAGATTTCTTCCTCAGCTACAGCATGTATACCTACTCTGGTTCTACTGTTCCTTCTTACAAGGTACCTAAAAAGAAAAAACAATTGTAGCATGAGCCTTTACCTTCAGAGTAGGTTCAGTCAATAACTCAGCCATTGGTAGGTGATTCTGCAGTGGCCATTGCTGGTTCCTCAGACCACTCCACTTACTGGTTTCCTCAAACCTCTCTTGCATATATAGACTTGCCAGCCACTAGGGACCAGGAGTCAGACACGGCCTCTTTGGCTGTTCCAGAATCCAAAGTGGACATGGCAGAGCTATCAATTTTAAGTGTGGGAGGCACCCCAGGAGGGTCTTCTTAGTGTGGCTTGTGAAAGAGATCTCTATTTGAGATGATGTGGCTTCCGTTTCTCCATCTTCCACCTAGGATTTTCATAGGAAAAGGAAACAGAAAGTTAATCATTCTAATAATAGAAAAATAGTTTTTGTGTGTAAAAATGATGTTCTTACCTTAGCCAGGAGTTTGTTGCAGACAGTTAATACTGGATACTTAGTGCTTCCTTTTTTTCCTTATTTCTCCACTTCCAGTGATGAAGAGATTCTTTCTGATGATTCTGATGTGGACGGGACAGGGTTATATCAAGTGAGGATTCTACAGCCCACAACTCTGACTCTTTAGAATCTGTACAAATGGAGGCTTTCTTCTTTTTTGAAACCAGCTCCATAATAAAGTACGTGTTTTCATGGGAACAGGTGGATGTTCCCTCTGAACTGGACAGATATTATGATTTAGTGTAACAAGAAGCCCACATATTGCATCAATTCCTCTTATTCTGCTATCTTTGCAGGATGTTTTTACTGCTGCCTGCAACTCTGCTGATGCTCAGTCATCAGTACCTAAAAAGGCAGATAAACTATAAAGTCTGTCAAGGTAATAAATGTCTCTAGGGCAGATCCGGCAGCTATTTCTCCTACTGCTCCTGGTGCGAGTAGGCTCCTCACCACCCCTAAATGAGTTAACAGGGATAAAACTGGTAAGCAGCAGGACAGACTAGGCAGGAGACTCTTTTTTTTTTTCTTCTGCTTTAGCCTTAAGAATTCTCAATCACCAGGTTGGATGCAGAAGTCTAGGCTGAAATGTGCCCGTAGTTTGAGCGAGGTTTCTGCTTCCCAGCCTCTTGACCTATATTTACCCTATGTAATTTGCTCCTACCCATTTCTAAAGATCCCAATTCCAGTTCTTTTATCTCTGTTAAAATAGTCACTACTTCTAGTACGGTTGGTTTAGACTTTGATTTCCATTTTCTAGTAATTACTTTTTTGGCAGCCATCATAATTAAACTTAACAAGGTCTTACTATGTCTAGGCAATTCAGATCCTGTATCCCAAATCAAAACAATATTTCCCTTAGTTAAAACCATTTGCTCACACATTATTTCTGACAGCATACTCTGTAGGGAATGTTTAAAGTCCGCCAGCTCATTGCACTCCCTAAACATATGTTTCTGATTACCTCTTTCTTCTCCTTCAGATCTTCAGTATTTGCCATCTACTTGAGGAAAAATTCTTTGGAGTCAACCTGTGCAAATGTTTAAACAAGATTCTTAAATCGTCTAGACTTTGTTGCATATTTGGAAGCCATACATATGTCCTCTCATTGTTTCTATTTCTGTTAAGTCTTGAGAAGTTTTCAGATTATTTAAAGTCAGAAATTTTGAATTTCCTCCAGTACACAGAGGTTTTATTTGGGACTTCTGTTGTGCAGGTCATCAGGCAATGGGATGAGAGGGGTAAATTAATGCAGGGAGTTTCTAGGATTTGTTCAGGTTCCCACATTATTTCTTTCCAAACCTTCTCCTCCCTTTAAAAGACAAAACAAGCAAGCCATGCATCCTGCTAACAAGCAGACATCTAAGAAGAAGTGGCAGGAGGGGACCAATAGCAATCCAGAAAAGCAAGGAGCTTTTCCAAAGAAATGACAGATGTCCACCTCAGAATAACTACGTTGGAAACCCAGTCACCTTCCCTCCCTTTCCTGCCCCAGTATCTCTTTTTCTTTCACAGAATCTAACCCTCAGAGCTCCTTCCTGGAACCAGATTATCTTAGACAGATAGGTTTTGAAGGGGATCCAGGAGGGTTACAGTTGGCAATGGATAGAGAAGCACCCTTTTTTCAGGAGGATCCCCACTACTTTCTCAATCAAAAAAAGGTGTTTTCCCAAGTACTCCAACAAGTGTTGGAAGCAGGAACAGTTCTTCAGATTTTGCTTGGCGAGCAGGTTCAAAGTGGATAAAAGTACAGGGATTGTGGGACAGTTCAGATAAAACAAAACGCATCAGTATTAAAGGGATGTTGTCTGTGATTCATGACATAAAGTTTCTACATCATCTTTTGTATCTAGGTCCTCTCCAGATGATTAGAGACAATGCCATTGTGATGTAGTACATAAACAAACAGGGGGCACCGGATCATACCGCCTGTGCCAGCTGTCTGATAGCTCGGGAGTTAGCTTGCCAGTACTCCTTAACTCTTAAGGCATCTTACATACTGTCAGAGCAAAGCATAGTGCCAGACAAGCTAAGCAGATCCTAGGCAGACCCTCGGGAGTAGGAATTCAATGAAGAGGTCTTTCAGGAATTTATCCAGATGTGTGGAACACCTCAGGTAGATCTGTTCACCTCCTTTTGAAACAGGCAAATAAACAGAGTCTGTTCCAGGACTCCTTGCAAGCAGGCCTGGACAACATATGCTCTTTCATTATCCTGGTCAGGGGTGTTCCTATATGCATTTCCACCCTTTCCAATGATTTCTAGGGTAACTCTGAAGCTTCAGAAAGACTGTCCAAAAATCATTGTGGTGAATCCCTTCTGACCCAAAAAAAAATGGATTTCCCTTCTTATAGAACTGGTCAGGGGCAAGTACCACAAGCTTCCTCACAGATTGGATCTACTCACACAGGGCATGGGGGAGTTTGATATACCCTGACCTCAAACAACTTTATCTGACTGCTGGGATGATTCAGTTTTGATACCTTTTAGGCACCTCATTCATGAGGATGTGCAGCAGGTACTGAAGGAAGCAAGAAAGCCTGCTATCAGATCATTTATTGGCAAGCTGAAGAGATTTTCTAGTTGGTACCTAGGATTTTGTTCCACTGCTACTCAAATATTTGTGTGATTTACTTTCTTTTGGCCTGTGTTACGTCTCCATATAGGTGCATATTGTTGCCATTTCAGCATGTCCAGCCATGGATCCTCCTCTTTCTTCTGTTTGTTGTGAAACAGTTTCTAAAATAATTTTTACACCAGCAATCTCCTCTTAAGACAGATTCCTCTTCCTTGAGATCTCAGTTTTGTACTGGAAAATCTATGTCACCCTTTGACCCTGCCTGTCTGGCTGACATAATGTTTATCGCTTGAAAAACTGCTCTTATCATTAGTCTGACATCTGCAAGAAGAGTATTTGAGTTGCAAGCTCTCATGGTGGGAGAACCTTATCTGGTATTCCATAGCGATGTGGTCAATCTGTCCACAAACCTCTCATTCATGCCCACAGTTGTTTCAGAGTTCACATTGAATAAGATCATCAATCTCCCTGTTTTCTATCCAGATCCAAAAACAAGGGAGGGAAGATTCTACACACTTTGTGTGCATATACATCAGGACTGGGGTAAGTATACATGCTGTAGCCAAGGAAGAAGCCTGATTGCCAGTACTATCCTGACAGAACTAAGTCCTTCATAAAAGCTAACAAGCTATTTATTGCCTATTCTGGAACTAAGAATGGTCACCCTGTGTCTAGACAGACTATATCCAGGTGGTTGTCTTCTGCTATTCTGCTTTATTGCTCTCACCATAGCAAATCCATTTCAGGCAGTGTTCAGGCATATTCCACTGGAGCTTTAGCTTCTACAATGGCATACTGGAAAGGGGTGGACTCTAGAAGAATTACAGAGGCAGCAACTTGGTCCTCTATCCATATATGTACTAAGCACTACAAATTGGATTCCTTTTCTAAGTCCAGAGCTGGTTTTGCTAGGGCCATTCTCCAAGGGCTCCTGAACCCTTATGCTCCCGTCACTCAGGTAGGATAACTGGTTATAGTCTACCCATAGGTTAGTGCAGGAGTGAGAATGGTGAACATAGTACAGCTGTGTAAGTTGCACTTACCCATAAAAGTAGATGTTCAAAATTTTCACTGCTGCAGTAGCCATACCCACCCTCCACCTCCCCTTGTTGCTTATATATTTGTTTAGTTCAGGATGAGTTCCCCATTTTTGTTTAGGGGAAAGAAAGTCCTGAAGATTTTAAGTCACTCTGGCTGTTTATATAGCTTCCTCCAAGAAGGGCTTAGCCTGTGGGAGGGGATGAGAGCTTTTGAATTATGACCACTTGCAGCATCCTTTATTTTTATTTATTTATTTTACATTTGTTAACCAGGTTAGTACAACTGAGCCAGGAGCCCATTTTCACTGGAGACTCGAGGAGAAAAGCTCCAATACTGTACATTACAAATGATATCAAAACATACATTTGATATTAACAGCAAAGTAATAATACAAAAACGTACATTTGAGTTTAACAACAAAGTAATAAATGGTGGTCACACAAAGGAATGCAGTGCAGAAATTATATTAACAAAAGACAGTTAAAACCCTTAAAT